>NC_080174.1:42936019-43209017 GCF_950295315.1 Erinaceus europaeus | reverse complement strand
AACCTGAAATGGAATTGGCGTATTGCACCAAAGTAAATGACTCTGGGTTGGGTGGGTGGGGAAAATACAGGTCCAAGAAGGATTACAGAGGACCTAGTGGGGGTTGTATTATCATATGGGAAACTGGGGAATGTTATGCATGTACAAACTATTGTATTTACTGTTGAACGTAAAACATTAATTCCCCAATAAAGACATTTAAAAATAAAAAAAAGAATGAATGAATGAAGGGGGTGGGTGGTGACGCACCTAACTGAGCACACACATTATAGTGTGCAAGGACCCAGGTTCAAGCCCCTGGTCCCAACCTGCAAGGGAAAGCTTCACAAGTAGTGAAGCAAGGCTGCAGGTGTCTCTCTGTCTCTCCCTCTCTATCTCCCTTTACCCTCTCAATTTCTGGCTGTCTCTACCCCAAAAATAAATAAATAAAAATAAATAAACCTCTTTTAAAAATGAATGAATGAATGAATGAATGAAGAAATAAGCTCCACCAAGCATCCACCACAGACAACAAGCTCAGACCCAGGCATTAGGCATAGAGGAGAGAAACCATTCCTTCCCCAAGGAAAAAGCTCTCCTATGCCAAGTGAACCACAGTCCAGAAAAGATTAAGTTACATCAACGCAACAAGTAACACCTCAGCATGCTTCACTTCAGACTGTGTCCAGAGACGTCAGGCATGGAAAGTCAACCCCAACCCTTCACCCTCATTACTTGGGTGAGACCTTTCCTTTCATAGTATTTTCTAATTCCATTCCAGGAGTTTCACTTCCTAACAAAATCCCAAAACCTAGATATAGACCAGGTCCCAGAAGATACAGCATATGTTCATATATGTTCATATAGAGCATATATCCATAAATTAGGGCAAAATATATACCTGAAAGCAAAAATACACAATAGTCTGTAGTGAGTCAGTATCAAGTTCATAATGAAATAGTGTCTACTTAAGACTTAGATACCCTCCTCACCTACTTCCTATTACAGTTCTCTCACTCACTCCAAAACTAACCTCATAAAAGCAAGAACTGCAAAAGCCGAATAAGGGCAAAAGACTGGCATACTTTAACGATGACTCTTTAGTCACTATCAGGCCACCCTATTAGCTGGGGCCCCAATCAGGGAGTCCTAAGATTCCCAAACAGACATGATGGGCCTAGACCTCGAATAAATCCCTCTCTCCATTGTCATTTATATCAGGAACAACACAATAGACCCCTTTGTGGGCCCCCATAGGACCTTGCCCTCAACTTGGATCAACAATGGTAGAGAATGTTCTATCCTCCAAAGGGAGGTTGGATATATACTCTATGCTACACCTGAGGAAGATGGGTCCTGATATTGGGGCAGCTTGGAACGTTCCTACTCATGACCACAGAATGTGAGCTCAAATCTACAGGGATGCAGAGGTCACATAGGCTCCCAAGCTGAATATGGGCCCTAGGTCACATCAAATCGATGGGGTTTACAATCAACAATACTTATACACCTTTCCCATATTTGGGAGCTACTCTCTTCCCTGATCCAGCTTTCTGGTCCTTCTTCCAGCCATGACATCATCTCCCTAGACCATAATTAGAATCCACCTGCATATCAGATTTTAGGCTCAGGCAAAAAAAAAAAAAAAACTAGTATAGCCAGAGGCCCTTTGGAATATAACTACAATATGCCTACTGGCTATGTACAAAACAGAGACACCCTCCCCAACTCTTCATCTGCACTATTCCAGCCTTTAGGTCCATGACTGGTCAACAAGTTGTTTGGCTTTGTATGTTAACTTTCTTTTCAGCCACCAGGTTCCAGATGCTAGCATGATGCTGACCAGACTTCCCTGGACAGACAACCCCACCAATGTGTCCTGGAGCTCCAATTCCCCAGAGCCCTTCCCCACTAGGGAAAAAAGAGAGACAGGCTGGGAGTATGGCTCGACCTGTCAACGCCCATGTTCAGCGGGGAAGCAATTACAGAAGCCAGACTTTCCACCTTCTTCACCCCATATGACCTTGGGTCCATACTCCCAGAGGAAATCTATAGAATAGGAAAGCTATCAGGGGAGGGGATGGGATAGAGTTCTGGTGGTGGAAGTTGTGTGAAGTTGTACCCCTCTTTTTTTAAAAAAAATATTTTATTTATTTATAAGAAAGATAGGAGGAGAGAGAAGGAACCAGACATCACTCTGGCACATGTGCTGCTGGGGATCGAACTCACGACCTCATGCTTGAAAGTCCAAAGCTTTACCACTGTGCCACCTCCTGGACCACAGTTGTACCCCTCTTATCCTATGGTTTAGTCAATGTTTCCTTTTGATAAATAAAAAATAAAAAAGATTAAGTTACAGAACTGTAACCAGGCAAACAAAACCCTACCCCCTGCACCTCAACCTCCTTTTAAACAATATTTTATTTTAATGAGAGAGATGCTGAAAGACAGAGAGAAACACCAGAGCACTGTTCAGCTCTGGTTTATGGTGGTGCTGGGGATTAAACTTAAGAGCTTGGAGCCTAAGGCATAAAAGTCTTCTATATGACCATTATTTTATCTCCCCAGATGACAGCTCAACCTTCTAACAACTGTGTGCCTGTTGGTATGCATGAGACCCCTTCTGTTTCATTTGGTTTAAATCCCCCCTGCTTAACACTATTCTATTTACATAACCACTGTTAACAAGTTCCACCCTCCCTCCAGGGCATTGTGGTTCAGTGATAGGATTCTCGCCTGCTCTGCCCCTTCTTTGTCACACTCTGATTTTCACCAGTCACTTTTCTCTCCACCCTCTCTATGTCACATCCTGTTTCCACCCTACTTGGCAAGTATATATAAAGACAGCATTGTGTACTTTGAGTTTAACTTAGCTCGTCTTAGATTGTGCTGCGTTCTGCATGAATAAAGAGATACTGCCTACAGCTCAACCATGAGTCCCTGGTCGTCTGTTACCCGCCCGTGAAGCCAGCCCGGCGAAAACAACATAACCCGTCGAAAACAACATGTGCCTACAATATTATAACGACAGGAAATTAAAAGCTATAAACCAGGGGTTGGGTGGTGGCACACCAGGTTAAGTGCACATAGTACAAAGTGCAAGGAACCACGCAATGATCCTGGTTCGAGCCTCTGGCTCCCCACCTGCAGGGGGGTTTGCTTCACAAGTGGTGAAGCAGGTCCACAGATGTCTATCTTTCTTTCCCCCTCTCCATCTTCCCCTCCTCTCTCAATTTCTCTCTTTAAAAAAAAAAAAAGGCCTCCAAAAGCAGTGGGTTCTTTTTTTTTTTTTTTTTTTACCTCCAGGGTTATTGCTGGGGCTTGGTGCCTGTACTACAAATCTATAAGAGCAGTGGATTCTTTTATTTATTTATTTATTTTTAATCTTTATTTATTTGATAGAGACACCCAGAAATTGAGAGGAAGGGGGAGACAGAGAGAGGAGACAGAGAGACACCTGCAACACTGCTTCACCCTTTGTGAAGCTTTCCCCCTGCAGGTGGGGACCAGGGGCTTGAACCCGGGTCCTTGTGCAGTGGATTCTTAACACTGGCACAGAGCCCCAGCAATAACCCTGGACAAAAAAAAAAAGCTACAAACCACAAGGAAATCATAGTGGTAGTCCTCCTGATGACTCTGACAGCTTGTGGAGCATCCTACAAGGGCACCATATCAAAATTCAGCCTCCAGGGACTCACAAGATAATTTACCTGGACAATGTGCCTGCTTTGCTATGCCCATGGCCCAGGTTCTAACTTAATCTTCCACCATAGTAGGGGAAGCTTCAGCACTAAAATAGCTTTCCTTCTGTCTCTGTCTCTATCTGAAAAAGTAAAACCCAGAGCAGTAAAAAATAGCAGATCCTGAGGGTTAATTCCAAGAAGGACACTCCCTTGCTGGCTTACAGCTTGCCAGATTCTATTCCTAGCCAGCCCACAGAGCACTTATAACCTCGAACTTCTGCCTTCTACTAAGTGTGGCAGCCTCAGCTAGACATTTGTAACCCTGAACCACTGCTCACTACCCAGGCTTGCTCTAATACAGACTTCCTGGCTCAGACCTTCACAGAGCACCAGATATGATGAGAAGACAGAAGAAATTACTCAAGCTATTAGGCCAAGATAGCAGTTTGGAGAAAATTCCAACCTCTACAAAGCTATGTGAACTGCCTAAAGAAGACTTCAAAGTAATGGTCTAAGGATGCTCTTAGAAGTGAGAAGTGTGGTCCGGGAGGTGGCGCTGTGGGCTAAGGAACTAGACTCTCAAGCATGAGGTCCTGAGTTCGATCCCCGGCAGCACATGTACCAGAGTGATGGCTGGTTCTTTCTCTTCTCCTATCTTTCTCATGAATAAATAAATAATTTTTTTTAAAAAAAGTGAGAAGTACAGGGAATCAGGCGATAACACAGCAGGCTAAGTGCAGGTGGTGCAAAGCTCAAAGATCCTGGTTCAAGCCCCCAGCTCCCCATGTGCAGGGGAGTCACTTCACCGGTGGTAAAGCAGGTCTGCAGATGTCTTTCTCTCCCCCTCTCTGTCTTCCCCTCCTCTCTCCATTTCTCTCTGTCCTATCCAACAACAATGATATCAATAACAACAACAATAATAACTACAACAATAAAACAACCAGGGCAACAAAAGGGAATAAATAAATATTTTTTTTAAGTTAAAAAAAAGAAGTGAGAAGTACAGAGGGGTCAGGTGGTGGCACATCTGGCTGGGCACACACTACCATGTGCAAGGATCCTGCCCTCACCTCAGTAGAGATGCTTCACAATAGTGAAACAGGGCTGCAAGTTTCTCTTTCTCCCTCTCTCTCTCCATCCCCTCTCAATTTCTGTCTTATCAAATTAAAACAATTAATTAAAAATAAATGAGAAGTTCAATGGAAGAAAACCTCAACAAGATCAAAACCATACTAGAAATCAGAATGATGTAGTAGTGTAAATTGATCCAACCCCTATAGAAAGCAGTTTGGAGAACTCTTAGAAGGTTAGAAATGGATCAACCTATGACCTGACAATTCCTCTCCTGAGGATATATCCTAAGGAATCAAATGTACACATCCAAAAAGATCTCTGTTCATACCTATGTTCATAGAAGCATAATTTGTAATAGCTAAAATCTGGAAGCAAACTAAGTGTCCAACAATAGATTACTGGCAAAGAAAGCTGTGATATATATACACAATGGAATACTACTCAGCTATTAAGAATGATTAATTTGGGAGTCAGGTGGCAGCGCAGCAGGTTAAGCGCAGGTGGCGCAAAGCGCAAGGACCATCGTAAGGATCCCGGTTCAAGCCCCCAGCTCCCCACGTGCAGGGGAGTCACTTCACAGACAGTGAAGTAGGTCTGCAGGTGTCTGTCTTTCTCTCTCCCTCTCTGTCTTCCCCTCCTCTCTCCATTTCTCTCTGTCCTATCCAACAATGACAACAATAATAACTACAACAATAAAACAAGAACAACAAAAGGAAATACATAAATAAATAATTTTTTTTAAAAAAAAGAATGATTAATTCACCTTCTTCACCTTATCTTGGCTTGAAGGAATCATGTTAAGTGAGATATACCAGAAAGAGAAGGATGGAGATTGGATCACTGATAGGAAGTTGAGAAATAAGAACAAAAAAGGGAAATATAAAGTAGACCTTGCACTGGGTTTGGTTTATTGCACCATTTTAAAGAACACGGAGCAGGGTGGGGTTGGTGAACTTTCATGGTCCTGATGCCTGATGATGGAGAAGAACCAAAGCTGGGGGTGAGAGTGCTTTGCAGAAAACTGAGAAATTTTACACATGCATCAACAACTGTATTTACTGTAAACCATTAATCCCCCAATAAGAAAATAAATCAGAGCAATAAAAAGTACAGTATCTAACTTTAAAAAAATATTTATTTATTCCCTTTTGTTGCCCTTGTTCTTTTACTGTTGTCATTGTTGTTGGATAGGACAGAAAGAAATGGAGAGAGGAGGGGAAGACAGAGAAGGGGAGAGGAAGATAGACACCTGTAGACCTGCTTCACCGCCTGTGAAGCAACCCCCCAGCAGATGGGAAGTCAGGGGCTCCAACCAGGATCCTTACGTTGGTCCTCACGCTTTGCACCACGTGCACTTAACCCGCTGCGCTACTGCCCGACTCCCTAGTATCTAACTTTTAAACAATACAGTACAGGGCTGCGGGAATAGCTCACTTGGATAGTGTGCTGCTTTGCAATGTGCACAACCCATATTTGAGTCTGGCCCTCACCACATTTAAGAAAGCTTTGATGCTTCACTCTCTCTACCTCTATTTAAAAAAAATGTGCAGAAGAATGCCAGTAGAAAGAAAGCAAAGGGGGGGGGGGGGAGCTGCCACAGGTGCCGCCATGCAAGCTACTTGACACAGTACCAGCTTTGCAGGAAGTTGAGCATGGCTGGACTCTCCAGGCCAAACTGAAACCATCTCGCCTTTTGCCATGTATAAGGTTTGGGATTAAGCTCTGTGTGGTCTTAATAATCTTTACCTATGGCCAGGCTTAGAGCCTGACCAATAACAAAAGTAATGACAAGACCTGCACTGCACTCTTGTAAGACTGATCATCATAGAACAAGCAATACCAATAATGCAGAATTTTTCAGGAGACTCCAAGAGGAAGAAATGTTTTCCCCTTTGTCTACACCACTTTCTTTAGTATTTCCCCTAAAATACAGAGAAAGATTGGTGCTTCCTACAGTGGAGGGGCCACCTTACATAGCATAATTAATAAATGGGAAGTTATGATACCCGCCTAGATATAATGGGCCTTTTAATCTACCACCCACCACTATGCTCCCACTTCCTTATACAGGAATAGTACATGAGAACCTAGGTCACATAGTGAGCATACACAGAAGATAGATTCCAGTTAGAGAGCTTGACTTTATGGAGAGGCTGGCCAGGTCAGCACCACCTTGGTGCCTTCTCAGTAAGGAACGAAACAAAACTCCTTGATCAAACAATGGAACAGATTTTATGAAAAATGGGCAGTTCAATTTGTTTAAATCCCCTAAAAATATAAAAAGCTTGAACTTTCTATGAACCATTGGTTTCTGATGCATAGGAGCAAGAGGATGGCATAAACATACAGGTAGAATATTAATCTTAACCAACAGGACATCTGCCTAGCACACAGGTACAGGAATAACAAAAGACACAGAAACTGTGATATGATCTCTAGGGAAGAAAGTGCCCCTGGAATGTGAATGTTCCACAAAGCAGGAGGTGTTTGCTACCTGCGCTATTCTTACTTGGTGATTTTTGTATTAATAATCAAAGCCTTGGTGATTTTTGTATTAGTGACCAAAGCCTTGGTGATTTTTGTTTTAGTAATCTATATCTTGGTGATTTTTGCTTTAATGAGCTAAGCCTTATGAAACTATAAAAATAAAGTTCTGCTCGAGTATGACAGAGATGTCTGCTTGAGCTTGATTCAGCATCAACTCACTCGTCTCTCATTCTTTATTCTTCACCGACACCCCTCCTCCTCTAGGATACCCTAATGACCTGCTGGGGCTGCCCCCTCCCCCCCATAGGGGGCCGGGCGGTAGTGCAGAGGGTTAAAGGCACATGGAAGGAAGTGCAGGGACCGGCCTAAGGATCCTGGTTTGAGCCCCCGGCTCCCCACCTGCAGGGGAGTCGCTTCACAAGCAGTGAAGCAGGTCTGCAGGTGTCTATCTTTCTCTCCCCCTCTCTGTCTTCCCCTCCTCTCTCCATTTTTCTCTGTCCTATCCAGCAACAACAACATCAATGGCAACAACAATAATAATAACAACAACAAGGGCAACAAAATGGGAAAAATGGCCTCCAGGAGCAGTGGATTTATAGTGCAGGCACTGAGTCCCAGCAATAACCCTGGAGGCAAAACGAAAAAGAAAGAAAGAAACCAAAAGTTGAAGTAGGAAGCTAAAGAGTCAGCTAAAGGAAACTATCTCAATCAGCAAAAGAAAAACTAATTAAAATAAATTAAGATAATATAAGAGCATTGAGAAAACATCAAGAGGAAAATCATACACATAAGACTGCTGGGATAGATGAGAAAAAAGAAAAAATAATTCTTGTTTTAAGAAATATTAACTGGAGGGTGGGGATAGATAGTAAAATGGTTATGCAAACAAACTGTCATGTCTGAGGCTCCAAAGCCCCAGGTTCAATCCCCCACACCACCATAAGCCACAGCTGACCAATGCTCTGGTAAAAAAGAAAGATTAACTGGAAAAAAATATATATTGGTTGAGCATTTCTCCAACGTGAAGAAGGAAATAGAAAGTCTTATTAAAGAAGCCCTGGGAGTTGGGCAGCAGTACAGCAGGTTAAGCACAATTGGCACAAAGTGCAAGGACCAACGTAAGGATCCCTGTTTGAGCCCCCAGCTCCCCACCTGCAGGGGAGTCCCTTCACAGGCGGTGAAGCAGGTCTGCAGGTGTCTATCTTTCTCTCCCCCTCTCTGTCTTCCCCTCCTCTCTCCACTTCTCTCTGTTCTGACAATGACGACACCAATAACAACTACAATAATAACAACAACAACAATGAAAAAACAAGGGAAACAAAAGGGAAAATAAATAAATATAAAAATTTTTAAAAAGAAGCCCTAATGTTCCAAACTCAAGCATATATAGACACATAACAGTGGTGCTCTGACACACACACACACACACACACAAAAGGAAAGTCACTTATGAGAGGACTCCTATAAGACTAACAAAAACTCTAAAGGCTAGAAAGGTCTGGCAGGACTTATTCAAAGTTTTGGATGGAAAGGAATCCACCCAAGACACCCTTGTCCTGCTAGGTTATCCACCATGTCTGAAGAAGAGATGAAGAGTGGTCTGGGAGGTGGCACAGTGGATAAAGCATTGGGCTCTCAAGCATGAGGTCCTGAATTCAATCCCTGACAGCACATGTACCAGAGTGAATGTCTGCTTCTTTCTCTCTCAATCTCTCCTCCTATCTTGCTCATAAATAAATTAATTAAATATTTTAAAAGAGAGAGAATGAAGAGCTTTTCAGGCAAATAACAGTTAAGGAAGTTCACTACCACTAAAGCAGTCCTGTAAGAAATACTGAAGGTGGGGGGTCAGGCAGTAGCGCAGTGGGCTAAGCGCACATGGCGCAAATCACACTGACCTGAGTAAGGATCCCTGTTCAAGCCCCGGGCTCCCCGCCTGCAGGGGCGTCACTTCACGAGGAGTGAAGCAGGTCTGCAGATGTCTTTCTCTCCCTCTCTCTTTCATCCCCTCCTCTCTCAATTTCTCTCTGTCCTATCCAACAACAACAACAGCAATAACAACAATAGTAATAACAACAACAACAACAATAAACAACAAGGGCAACAAAAGTGAAAAAATGGCCTCCAGGAGTAGTGGATTTGTAGTGCAGGCACCAAGCCCCAGCAATAACTCTGGAGGCAAGAAAAAAAAAAAAAAAAAGAGAAAAAGAAATACTAAAGGTTCGATCCCCAGCACCACCATAAGCCAAAGCTAAGCAGAGTCCTTCCTTCCCTCTCTTTCTACTTCCCTTCTTCCTTCCTTTTTTCCTTCCTTTCTCTCTGTATTTATCGTTAAATTAATCAAATTAAAAAAAAATACTAAAGGGATACAGAGAGAGAGAGAGAAAAAACACTGAATGATCTCACTTATATAGGAGAAAGAAAGGAAGGGTGGCTGGGGGTAGCACAGTAGAGCATCCACGTCACCATGCAGGAGTTCCTGAGATCAAGACCCAAATCTACACTGGAGTTTCACCATATCAGATGAAGCTCCAGGAATGTTGGAGCAGTGCTATGGTGTCTCTGCCCCCACCCCTGGAAAATAAATGAAGAAGCAAGCAAACAAATAAAAACTGACCCAGGAACAGTAGAATCATGCATGCATAAGGCCCCCGTAACTACAAAAAGAAGGAAGGGAGGAAGGAAGGAAGGAGAGAAAATATAAGCGAAAGAAAAGGAACAAGCAAAGTCAAAGGAAAACAAGTCTTTGGACTCAGACTGCAGAACTGAAGTCAGCAGAGGGGCCTGTGGTGGTACAAAGGCAGAGTGGGTCTGGTGGTGTCTTTGGGGACAGGCTGGTGTTGTAACACATTCTGAAGAGGTGTGAATTGTATCTCTTGAACATGGGTGGTATTGTAAACCGAGGTTATCTCAAGAACAAGATTATTATTTAAGAAAAGATAAACCTCAGGGCCAGGGAGAAGACAGCACAGTGCTTTCACAGTAGACTTCCCACCGGAGGCACTGAAGTCTCAGGTTCTATCTTTGGCACCGCCATAAGCCGGAGCTAAACAGTGATCTGGCAGAAAAAGAACAACTTCAAAGTACTAAAGAAAACAGCATTTCCACATTTAACCCCCCCACACACACACACACCACCACCACCACCACCACATCTTGTCAATGCCTTAAAAATAGACAGATATGAGGAGATTGCTTTCTCTCCTCTCCTCTCCTCTCCCGGATCAACTAGGAATACCAAAGGAGACCACCCAGACCGAAACAAGACAGGACTAGAATGACCACAGAAACCCAGTAAATCACCCGTGAGTACAAACACGCGTGGCTGGTGACAGAGAGGAGAGAGGGACCTAAGGAGAGATTAAGTGACTGCTAACAGTTCGACAGTTTGTCAGTGGAGACACCACCTTCAGTCTGCTCCACCAACAAGGGGACAGCTGAAGGGAGGAAAGGACTCCCCAGAGACTCACCAAGTGCAACTCTGAGTCTCCATTGCTACTACCCTCAGAATCTGGAGCAGCAACAGGGAGGGACACCAGGGTACAGAGATCTAACCGGGAAACTCAGAAGACCTATACCTCGGTGGCATAGCTGAGGGGCTGTGAAAGTCTCTTTGCATAACCACTGGATTATCTCTGCCACACCCTGCTTTATCTCTTGGTCAGGAGTCAGTGATTAAGCTAAAAAGCCTATTGATAGTTTAAAAGCCCTCAGGCTCCCATAGCCTACAGGGGAAAAAAAAAAGGCTTTTACACCACTGAACTCCAACTCAGGGATTGAAAAAACTGTTAACTTATTTAAAATGGTTAAAACAACAAGAAAAAATATTGGAGACTCGAACCAGGACAAGAGTCCAGCTAAAAGTCCTCCAGAGGGTGAAGCACAAAACAACGAGTTCAACATCCAAACATTAGCTAAGGAAATAATAACAGAAGTGAGTAAAGAATTTGAAAAAATTGTAATCAGACATGCAGGAACAACAAATGAGAATATGGAAGAAAATTCTAATTATCTCATGGTTATTAGAGAGCTGAAAGCTGAAATCTCTGAGCTAAGAAGGCAACTAGCTGAACAAGCTAAAACAGTATCACAGCAGGGCAACAAAATAGATGAACTCCAGAAAGCAGTAGAGGGCAGAGAGAATAGAATCAATGAGGCTGAAGACAGAATTAGCAAAATTGAGGATGAATTAGAGACAACAAAAAAAGAAGTAAGAGATCTCAAAAAGAGATTAAGAGATGCTGAAAACAACAACAGAGTCCTATGGGATGACTTCAAAAGAAACAATATACGCATTATTGGCTTACCAGAGGAAGAAAGAGAAGGGGAGGAAGAAAGCGTTCTCCAGGCCATAATAGCTGAAAATTTCTCTAGTCTAGACAACACCAAAGACATAAAGATTCAAGAAGCCCAGAGGGTCCCAAACAGAATTAACCCAGACCTAAAGACACCAAGACATGTCATACTTAGATTGGAAAGGAATAAGGATAAAGAAAGGATCCTCAAGGCTGCAAGAGAAAAACAAAGAGTCACCTACAAAGGAAAACCCATAAGATTAGCAGCAGACTTCTCCATACAAACACTACAGGCCAGAAGAGAATGGCAAGATATCTATCGAATGCTCAATGAGAAAGGCTTTCAGCCAAGAATACTATATCCTGCTAGATTGTCATTCAGACTAGATGGAAGCATCAAAACCTTCTCAGACAAGCAACAGTTGAAGGAAGCAACCATCACCAAGCCTGCCCTGAAAGAAGTTCTGAAAGGTCTCCTATAAACAGTCAGACCACCACAAATAGGACATATATCAAAACACTCTAAAACTCTACAAGAATGGCGTTAAAATATCTTCAATCTTTGATATCAATAAATGTCAATGGCCTGAATTCACCTATTAAAAGACACAGAGTAGGAAGATGGATCAGAAAACACAACCCAACAATATGTTGTCTACAGGAAACTCACCTAACTCAACAAGACAAACACAGACTTAAAGTGAAAGGATGGAAAACTATCATTCAAGCCAATGGCCCACAAAAAAGGGCAGGAACAGCTATTCTCATATCTGACATGATAGACTTTAAAATAGATAAGATTAAAAAAGATAGGAATGGACACTACTTAATGCTCAGAGGATCAGTCAATCAAGAGGACTTAACAATTATTAATATCTATGCACCCAATGAGAAGCCATCTAAATACATCAAACTTCTACTGAAAGAGCTACAACAATATATTAACAGTAACACAATCATAGTAGGGGACTTCAACACCCCACTATCTCAACTTGACAGATCATCCAGGCAGAAAATGAGTAAAGACATAAGGGAGCTAAATGAAGAGATAGATAAACTAGAACTATTGGACATTTTCAGAGTCATTCATCCCAAGAAACTGGAATACACATTTTACTCAAATCCACATGGATCATTCTCAAGGATAGACCATACGTTAGGCCACAAAGACAGCATCAGCCTATTCAAGAGCACTGAAATCATCCCAAGCATCTTCTCAGACCACAGTGGAATTAAACTAACATTTAACAATCAACAAAAGATTAGTAACAGTGCCAAAATGTGGAAGCTCAACAGTACACTTCTTAACAACTTCTGGGTCAAAGAGGAAATCAAGGAAGAAATCAAAATGTTTCGAGAGTTCAATGAAAATGAAGACACAAGCTATCAAAATATTTGGGACACAGCTAAAGCAGTCCTAAGAGGGAAGTTCATAGCTATACAAGCACACATTAGGAAACAAGAAAAGGCACAAATAAACAGCCTGATTGCACATCTCAAAGACCTAGAAGAAGAACAACAAAGGAATCCTAAAGCAACCAGAAGGACAGAAATTACTAAAGTTAGGGCAGAAATAAATAACATTGAGAATAGGAAAACCATACAAAAGATCAATGAAAGTAAATGTTGGTTCTTCGAAAGAATAAACAAAATCGACAAACCTTTAGCCAGACTCACAAAACAAAAAAGGGAGAAGACCCAAATAAATCGGATAGTAAATGAAAGAGGAGAAATCACAATAGACACTGCAGAAATTCAACATATCATGCGAGGCTTCTAACAACAACTATATGCCACCAAGCTAGAGAACCTGGAAGAAATGAATGATTTCCTAGATACCTACCAACTTCCAAAACTAAGTAAAGAGGAAGTGGATAACATGAACAGGCCCATCACAGCTAATGAAATTGAAACAGTTATCAAAAATCTTCCCAAAAATAAAAGTCCTGGACCAGATGGTTTTACAAATGAATTCTACAAAACTTTCAAAGAAGAACTAATACCTCTACTTTTAAAAGTCTTCCAGAAGATTGAAGAAACTGGAATACTCCCTGCCAGCTTCTATGAAGCCAACATCACCCTGATACCACAAGCAGACAGGGACACAACCAAAAAAGAAAACTACAGACCAATATCTCTGATGAACATAGATGCGAAAATATTGAACAAAATTCTAGCCAACCGGACACAGCAGTATATCAAAAAAATTGTTCATCATGACCAAGTGGGGTTTATCCCAGGCATGCAAGGTTGGTTTAATATACGTAAGTCAATCAATGTGATCCACCACATCAACAAAAGCAAGACCAAAAACCACATGGTCATATCAATAGATGCAGAGAAAGCCTTTGACAAAATACAACATCCCTTTATGATCAAAACACTACAAAAAATAGGAATTGATGGAAAATTCCTGAAGATAGTGGAGTCTATATATAGCAAACCTACAGCCAACATCATACTCAATGGTGAAAAACTGGAAGCATTTCCCCTCAGATCAGGTACTACACAGGGCTGCCCACTATCACCGTTACTATTCAACATAGTGTTGGAAGTTCTTGCCATAGCAATCAGGCAGGAGCAAGGAATTAAAGGGATACAGATTGGAAGAGAAGAAGTCAAACTCTCCTTATTTGCAGATGACATGATAGTATACATGGAAAAACCTAAGGAATCCAGCAAGAAGCTTTTGGAAATCATCAGGCAATACAGTAATGTGTCAGGCTATAAAATTAACATTCAAAAGTCAGTGGCATTCCTCTATGCAAACACTAAGTTAGAAGAAATTGAAATCCAGAAATCAGTTCCTTTTTCTATAGCAACAAAAACTATAAAATATCTAGGAATAAACCTAACCAAAGAAGTGAAAGACTTGTATACTGAAAATTATGAGTCACTACTCAAAGAAATTGAGAAAGACACAAAGAAGTGGAAAGATATTCCATGTTCATGGGTTGGAAGAATTAACATCATCAAAATGAATATATTACCCAGAGCCATCTACAAATTTAATGCTATCCCCATCAAGATCCCAAGCACATTTTTTAGGAGAATAGAACAAATGCTACAAATGTTTATCTGGAACCAGAAAAGACCTAGAATTGCCAAAACGATCTTGAGAAAAAAGAACAGAACCGGAGGCATCACACTGCCAGATCTCAAACTGTATTATAGGGCCATTGTCATCAAAACTGCTTGGTACTGGAACATGAACAGACACACTGACCAGTGGAATAGAATTGAGAGCCCAGAAATGAGGCCCCACACCTATGGACATCTAATCTTTGACAAAGGGGCCCAGACTATTATATGGGGGAAGCAGAGTCTCTTCAACAAATGGTGTTGGAAACAATGGGTTGAAACATGCAGAAGAATGAAACTGAATCACTGTATTTCACCAAATACAAAAGTAAATTCCAAGTGGATCAAGGACTTGGATGTTAGACCAGAAACTATCAGATACTTAGAGGAAAATATTGGAAGAACTTTTTTCCGCATAAATTTTAAAGACATTTTCAATGAAACGAATCCAATTACAAGGAAGACTAAGGCAAGTATAAACCTATGGGACTACATCAAATTAAAAAGCTTCTTCACAGCAAAAGAAACCACTACCCAAATCAAGAGACCCCTCACAGAATGGGAGAAGATCTTTACATGCCATACATCAGATAAGAGTTTAATAACCAACATATATAAAGAGCTTGCCAGACTCAACAACAAGACAACAAATAACCCCATCCAAAAATGGGGGGAGGACTTGGACAGAATATTCACCACAGAAGATATCCAAAAGGCCGAGAAACACATGAAAAAATGCTCGAAGTCTCTGATTGTCAGAGAAATGCAAATCAAGACAACAATGAGATATCACTTCACTCTTGTGAGAATGTCACACATCAGAAAAGGTAACAGCAGCAAATGCTGGAGAGGGTGTGGGGTCAAAGGAACCCTCCTGCACTGCTGGTGGGAATGTCAATTGGTCCAACCTCTGTGGAGAACAGTCTGGAGAACTCTCAGAAGGCTAGAAATGGACCTACCCTATGACCCTGCAATTCCCCTCCTGGGGATATATCCTAAGGAACCCAAAACAGCCATCCAAAAAGATCTGTGTACACATATGTTCTTGGCAGCACAATTTGTAATAGCCAAAACCTGGAAGCAACCCAGGTGTCCAACAACAGATGAGTGGCTGAGCAAGTTGTGGTATATATACACAATGGAATACTACTCAGCTGTAAAAAATGGTGACTTCACCGCTTTCAACCGATCTTGGATGGACCTTGAAAAAATCATGTTGAGTGAAATAAGTCAGAAACAGAAGGATGAATACGGGATGATCTCACTCTCAGGCCGAAGTTGAAAAACAAGATTAGAAAAGAAAACACAAGTCGAACCTGAAATGGAATTGGAGTATTACACCAAAGTAAAAGACTCTGGGGTGGGTGGGTGGGTGGGGAGAATACAGGTCCATGAAAGATGATGAATGAAATAGTGGAGGTTGTATTGTTAAATGGGAATCTGGGGAATGTTATGCATGTAAAAAAAAAAAAGAAGTAGAAACGCAAAGCAGAAATTGACTGAGTTTGGAGTATGGCACCAAAGTAAGAAAGCAGAAGTACACTAGAGTTTGCAGTGAGTACCTCCCTAATACTTCCTCTCCACTTTTCCAAGCTTTGGGTCCATGATTGCTCAACAATTTGTTTGGCTTTGTATGTTAACTCTCTTTTCAGTCACCAGGTTCCAGGTGTCATCAGGATGCCGGCCAGACTTCCCTGGATTGAAGACCCCACCAATGTGTCCTGGAGCTCAGCTTCCCCAGAGACCCACCCTACTAGGGAAAGAGAGAGGCAGACTGGGAGTATGGACCGACCAGTCAACGCCCATGTTCAGCGGGGAAGCAATTACAGAAGCCAGACCTTCTACCTTCTGCAACCCACAATGACCCTGGGTCCATGCTCCCAGAGGGATAGAGAATGGGAAAGCTATGGGGGAGGGGGTGGGATATGGAGATTGGGCGGTGGGAATTGTGTGGGGTTGTACCCCTCCTACCCTATGGTTTTGTTAATTAATCCTTTCTTAAATAAAAAAGAAAAAAAAAATAGACAGATATGGGGAGTTGGGTGGTAGCTCAGTGGGTTAATTGCACATGGCGCAAAGCGCAAGGACCAGTGTAAGGATCCTAGTTCCAGCTCCCAGCTCCCCACCTGCAGGGAAGTCGCTTCACAAGCCATGAAGCAGGTCTTCAGGTGTCTATCTTTCTCTCCCCCTTTCTGTCTTCCCCTCCTCTCTCCATTTCTCTCTGTCCTATCCTACAACAATGACATCAATAACAACAACAACTACAACAATAAAACAACAAGGACAATAAAAGGGAATAAGTAAATAAATAAACAATTTTTAAAAATAGCCAGAAATGCATGCCCAACCCACACTGGTCCCCTACCCGAGGGGCTGGCTCCCTCCAGCCTCTCCAATACCTGCCCCTCAAGCTCCCATTCCTGCAGCCACAGTCAGTCACACCAAAATGGCCCCCAGGTTCTCGCTTACTTGGTGGCCAGCCCTGTTCTAGTTACTTCATATACAGTAACTCTTCTTTTATTTTTAAGATATTTTCTTTTTAATATTTATTTACTTATTTTCCCTTTTGTTGCCCTTGTTGTTTAACATTGTTGTAGTTATTGATGTCGTTGTTGGATAGGTCAGAGAGAAATGGAGAGGGGGGGAAGACAGAGAGAGGGGAGAGAAAGATAGACACCTGCAGACCTGCTTCACCACCTGTGAAGCGACTCCTCTGCAGGTGGGGAGCTGGGGGCTCAAACCGAGATCCTTCCGCTGGTCTTTACGCTTTGCACCAAGTGCGCTTAACCCACTGCACCACAGCCCAACTCCCCCTACAGTAACTCTTCTAATCCTCATGTCAAAACCCTGCTAACTCCCTTAGTAAGGAAGAAGTCGAGGCACAGAGAGATCACATCTTGGAGCTGACAGAGCTGGGATGCCCATGCAAGCAGCCAGCACAAGTGCCAGGGCCCGTGACCCATCAAGCTATGTGCTTCTCAGAATAACCATGCCTGTTTCGGGTTTCTGGAGCACCAGCCTGTGCATATATCACTCTCTCCAGCTAAGATCCTCCCTCCAATTCAGGTGCCATCTCCTCCAGGGAACCTGTGGAGAGCCTTGGGTAGGCTACTCTTGTGCAGAGCCTTTTCTAAACATGCATTTAGGGGTAGGGTGGTGACACACCTGGTAAAGCATGAATATTACAATGCACATGGGCCCCCAGTTCAAGCCCCCGTCTCCCCCTGCATGGAGGGAAAATTCACGAGCTGTGAAGTAGTGTTGCAGGTGTCTCTCTTTCTCTTTCACTAACTCCCTTCCCTCTCCATTTCTGTCTCTCTTAAATAAATGTATAAAATACTAGTAAATAAATGTGTATGTACTTTTAATATTTTTAAAATTATGTTTTATTGATTTAGGATAAAGACAGAAATATAGTAGTACATATGATGCCAGGGAATTGAACCTGGAGCCTCATGCATGCAAGTCCTGTGCTCTACTGCTGAGCCAACACCACAGCTGTGTGTCTGCATCCACCACTACCCTCTTTCAAATACCACGAGACAGCTGCACCTGGTCCACCCTGAGCCCTGTGCTCCTGACACGGCCTGGGACACAGTGGGCACCAATGTTTGGGGAGGTGGCGCACGAGCAGACACAGATTGGGGCACTGAACAAAGACCTGGAACAAGCAAAGCTGCAGAGGAGACCAAGAGATGGCGAGGGAGGGGCAGCCACCCCAGGTTCAGGCCCATCTGGAGGTTCTGCAGGGTAGACACAAGCTGTGTACATCACCCTGCGAGGGCTGGGAGTGCATGTGGGGGTACACAAACAAGCAAGCAAGCCAGGTGTTAGGAGCGGGGGGCACAAGGGCGTGGGGGGCAGGGACAGAGGCCTTACCCTGGAAGTTGGGGGCGAGCTCCATGGTCTGGCCTGTCCCTGGGTTCTCACAGACGACCTTCTCGAGGCGAACCTCAGTGACCTTGATCAGGTCCCCCGTGGAGAGGCAGCACTCATTCCCAGAGATCTCATAGATGGAACCTGTGGAGAGATGGACTCTAGTTCCTGTTCTGCAAGGCCTGAACCAAATGGTGGGCAGCCTGTGCCTTTTCCCTAACAAGCTTTATGGTGCCAGGCCTTTGTACACAACCCCGTGCCTGGACTGCCCTTCCCTGTCTCCCTACCTGAGGACCATTGGCTCAGCTGTGCCCTGGTAGCACAGAGTTCACAATTTGTGCTTGCTATGTCCTTTTTTTAAAAAAAAAATTTAAAAAATATGTATTTATTTTCCCTTTTGTTGCCCTTGTTGCTTTATTGTTGTAGTTATTATTGTTGCTGTTATTGATGTCATCGTTGTTGGGTAGGACAGAGAGAAATGGAGAGAGGAGGGGAAGACAGAGAGGGGGAGAGAAAAAGAGACACCTGCAGACCTGCTTCACTGCCTATGAAGCGACTCCCCTGCAGGTGGGGAGCCAGGGGCTCGAACCGGGATCCTTCCGCGGGTCCTTGCGCTTAACTCGCTGTGCTACCGCCCGACTCCCTCTATGTCCTTTTCTTCTCACCCTGTGCCCATAAGCTGAGCTGGCACAGGCAAGACTGCTCCACCTCAGCATCACTGCAGCCGACACAGGACTGGCCTCCGAGCTTGTATTAGAGTCACAAATGAGTGGATCCCAACTTCCTTACTGTACAGCTGCAATGTCAGGCCTGGAGAGACTCAGGGTCTCCTCAGGGGTCACACCCACCCTGGGTGTGTGTGTACCTGAGGCACTTCATTGATTATACCAGAGCACTGCTCCCCTCTGGCATATGGTGGTGCTGGCAACTGAACCTGGGACTCTGGAGCGTCAGGCATGAAGGTCTGTCCTGTAAACCGCTATGCTATTTCCCAGTCCTGTTTTCTTTTCTTTCTTTCTTTCTTTTTTAATTTATTCCCTTTTGTTACCCTTGTTGTTTTATTTTATTTATTTATTTTTGTTAGTTTTTTTTTTGTTTTTCCCAGTCCCATTTTCTTCTGTAAGAGCACTCCAGCAGCCTGGGAGGTGACATATTACCTAGGACTGGACTCTCAAACATGAGATGCCAAATCCAACCCCTGGCATCACATAAGCCAGAATGATGCTTTCTAACTGGTATTTGTTTTAAGGGAGGCTTAACACACAGGGTCCTGAGACTCTACCTTCAGGTACAGCAGCCCTGCTTTCCTGGCTTAATGTATTTAAATGTGTGTGGAGGGCTGGGGAGACAGCATAATGGTTATGCAAATGACTTTTGTACCTGAGGCTCTGAACTCTGAGGTCCCAGGTTCAATCTCCAGTACCACCATACAACAGAGCTGAGCAGTACTCTTATTCTCTCTCATTAAAATAAATAAATAGATAAAATATTTTTTAAAAGAAAATGAACAACTGGTTTTAAAAGTAAGTAAATAAAATGTGTGTATAGACAGTGCTCATGTAGAAGGCACAGGAAGAGGAGGCCAGGCCGAAAGGGAGAGGTAGGTGAGTCTTGAGGACCCCAGCCTCCACTCTATCCCCAGGAGAGCCCCAGCCCTAAGAAACTGATGGGAATTTCACTCCTTCTCCCCAGAAAAATGCACTCTGGCTTACACAACAGGTAACTGTGTCCACAGTTTCATTGGGGGTGGATCCCAGGGCTGGTAAGAACAGCTGATTGGAGTAAAAGACTATTTCCCTTTCCTAAGTAAGGAAACTGTGAAACTCAGACTCGTGAGCCTGAATGGTGGCCACAGATAACGAAATAATAGCAGGGAGTACTGGAACTCAGGGCTTTTATGCAAAGCAGGACCTCCCAACCATGCACCTGTCTCTCCATGCCTGCATCTGCCAGGCTTCTTATGCTACGGTCCACTGCTTCCCACCACCCCACCATCAGGCTGACTGAGGTGAGGCATGCTGCAGGCAGGGGATGGAGGGACGTGGGGAGCACCTCTGCACAGGGGGCGGTGACCACAGGCCCCTGCAGAAAGCAGGATGGAGCCTGAATTTGATCCCAGAGCCCTCAGATTCCCAAGAGAAGCAGGTAAGATCCACTGAGTGATCTTCCCTGAATCTCCCCCTTGTCCTGGGACTCCACTTGGGACCCCAGGACTGGCTCTGTAACAGGAAGCTGCTGTGTCAGAGAGAGGGTACAGGATGCATCAATTTGTACTAAGAAGGGCGCTGTCTATTTCCCCCTTTTCTGTTAATCACTAGTGCTTGAGCCCCTGCTGTGCCAGGCAGCAACGGTGAGGGAGGCTGAGGCGCTCAGCAGGTAGTCAGGAAGACTCCCAGGAGGAAGAGTCATTTAAGCAGAGAGCTGAGGGGCCAGTCAGGTCAAGTACTGTCCAGTGCCAAGTCCAGGGCAAATCAGAGATGGAAGGCCAAGCAGAAAGGCATCAAGGAGGGGGCGCGGGAGGACGCTGAGAAGGGAGAGCTGAACTGACACTTAAAAATGAAGTGTCCGATGTGACAGCCAGCAGTCGGGGTTGAGTCCACCCAGTTTGGCTCTTCGATTTCTTCTCGTCATCCCGGGATGGGGATAGGGTGGGCAATCAGCACCCCCATCCCATTCCACCCAAGCAAAAGCTGAGGCCCAGAGAAGCGTCACGTGACCCCAAATCACACAGCTTGAGCAGTGGCCGCGTCGGGATTTAAACCCAGGGAGCAATTATCCCGGTGCCCGGGCAGCGACCCCACCTGCACCCAGGGAGAGAGCCTGGCCGCGCGCCCGTCCTCCCTCCACTCACCGCCGAAGTACACCCCGGAGCAGACCCGCAGCACGCGCGGGAGGGACGCGGGGTCCAGGGCGCGCGCGAAGTCCTGCAGAGACACCGGCTCCATGGTGCGCGCAGCTTCCCGGGCGCAGAGCGAGTGGCCGCTACGCGCCCCGCCCCACCCGGCCGCGCCCCGCCGCGCCCCGCCGGAAGGGAAAGGGGACCGCCTCCTACCCGCGGGGACCCAAACCCGTGTTCTTCAAGTGCGGTGAACTTCTCATCTTAGAACCACTTAGGAGGCCTGGAGGAGGAACCTGACACCCGAGAAGCTCCAAGGGAATCACAGCCACCATGCTCCCCCACGGTGGAGGCGGGATGGGATGAAAATGAAGTTGCCCTAGATATCTGCCCCCACTCTCTCATGATCCTCCCAGTTAGAATAGGGATCTCTGCAGTCCTGCCCTTTTGGGTTTGAGGAGGAAGAGAGGCTAACAGGTCTCCTGAACCTCTGGTGATCTCTTCTTTTTTCTCTAATTCAGGTAGAGAGACACTCAGAGAGACAGCACAGCACCAGATCTGCCCTACATGCCATGACTCCTCCCATGTGGTTCTGGGGTTTGAACCTGGGTCTTTGGCATGACCATACAAGCACCCTACCCAGTGAGCTATATCTCTAGTCCTTTTCTCACAATTAAAACAAACAAAACAAGCAGCACAGTAGTCCAGAGGATAGTACAGTGATAGAATCCTGGACTTGCAAGTATGAAGGCCCTAATTTCAATAAGCTCCCCAACTTTAAATATGCTCTGGACCTTTCTCTGTGTATGTGACATTTATGAAATTAAAAAAAATACAAACAAACAAAACCTTTTCTTTAATCCCTAAAAAGGGCTATTGGAGACAGCAAAATGGTTGTGCAAAAGACTGTCATGCTAGTGGTCTGGGAGGTGGCACAGTGGATAAAGCATTGGACTCTCAAGCATGAGGTCCTGAGTTTGATCCCCGGCAGCACATGTACCAGGTTGATGCCTGTTTCTTTCTCTCTCCTCCTATGTTTCTCATTAATAAATAAATAAAATCTTTTTAAAAAAAGACTGTCATGCTGAGGCTCTGAGGTTCCAAGTTCCATACCCAGTACCACCATAAGCCCAAGCTGAGCAGCGGTCTATCTCCCCCTCTTCATTAAAATAAATAAATAAATATTTTAAAATACTGTTAAAAATGCCTAAGAAAACCACATTACTGTTTAATCAACAGCAGATTTCATTTCTTTATTTGTTTTCCCACTAATGTCCATTTTCTGTTCCATAAATCCTATCCAGGATTTCAGGATTTGGTCACCAGACCTCCTCTCTGACAGTTTCTCAGTCTTCCTCTATTCGTATAGCCTTGACAGTCTTGGGGAGCCCTGGTCAAGTATTAGGAAGACTGTCTCTCTTCTGGACACTTAACCCTTCCAATGTAGCTGCTGATCCTGTTTCAACCAGGTGGAAATTGAGGCTGGGAGAGAAGTGGCTCACCCATCAGCATCGGTCAGAAGCCTCAGCCCTGCTTCTGTATAACTTCACTCAACCACTGCCCCTTCCCCAGGGGTTCTGCTGCTATTCCCCCATGACTAAACTGCTGTGGGTGACTAAATGAAGACAGACATGGAAACTGCTTCCTTTCGATGGAACCGGGAGCAGAATTTCTGGGCCAAGGGTACACATATTTTCACAGCTTCAAGGGCACATTTCCGTCATGTTGACAGGCTGTTGAGCTTCTTCAGGCCTGACAAAATGGGGAAGAAGAACTGTGGCAATAACTGAGAAAAGAACAGCACATAGAGCAAGGGTTTCTGAGGCCAAGAGGAAGGTCTGCTCAGCAGAAAAGATAGAATGAAAGGAGTGCTTCTATATATTTCTAGAAACATCAGCTGGTGTAACTCTATGGGCATCTTTCCCTGAAGACCCTGTACAGCCATTAACTCATTTAATCATCCAAATAAGCCAAAAAAAAAAAAAATCATCCCTGCTCTTGACAAGTAAGAAAACTAAGGCTCAGCTAAGTGAAGGGACTTGCCTAAGATCATGTGATAAGAAAGCAGACATAGGGAGTCGGTGGTAGCAGGTTAAGCGCAGGTGGTGCAAAGCACAAGGATCAGCGTGAGTATCCCGGTTCAAGCCCCTGGCTCCCCACCTGCTGGAGAGTCACTTCACAAGCAGTGAAGTAGGTCTGCTGGTGTCTATCTCTCTCTCCTCCTTTCTGTCTTCCCCTCTTCTCTCCATTTCTCTCTGTCCTACCCAACAACGGCAACATCAATAACAACAATAATAACTACAACAATAAAACAACAAGGGCAAAAAAAAGGGAATAAATAAATAAATATAAAAAAAAAGCAGACATGTAGGCTGAGGAGATGACATAGCAGCAGCTCACAGGGTTTGTATGTGTGGGGTCCCACGTCTCATCCCTGGCACCAGCTGAAGTCAGAGCTGAGTGGTGCTCTGATTAAAAAAGAAAGAAAAGTGTAGATGCTAGTGAAGAGAGAGATACAGATATAGAGAAATATAGATATCTATATCTAAGATATAGAACAGAGCAACACTTTGCACTCTCACATACCAGGGTCAAGTTCTGTGCTCTGGCTCCTGCAGCACTTCCCCAGAGAGCAGGATTTATTTGTTTTTGTTTTTATTTTATTTTGGTCATCTTCAAGGCTTCACTACTCTGGGATGACTTTGTCTTTCAGATGGACACACACACACACCACAGAACCTAAGCTTCCTCCAATGCAGTGGAAGTGAGGCTTGAACTTGCTGTGCACATGGCAAAGTAATGCACTATCCAAGTGAGCTAGTTTGCTGATTCAAGATGAAGTTTTTTGTTTGTTAGTTTGTTTTGCCACTATGGCTTTTGCTGGGGCTTCACAGCTGCACTATTCTCCTACTCCTGGTGGATTGTTTTATTTTTTTAATATTTATTTATTTAGTGCAGGCGCCGCCATGCAAGCTGCTTGACACAGTACCTACCAGCTTCGCAGGAAGTTCAGCACGGCTGGACTCTCCAGGCCAAACTGAAACCATCTCGCCTTTTGCCATGTATAGGGTTTGGGATTAAGCTCTGTGTGGTCTTAATAATCTTTACCTATGGCCAGGCTTAGAGCCTGACCAATAACAAAAGTAATGACAAGACCTGCACTGCACTCTGTAAGACTGATCATCATAGAACAAGCAATACCAATAATGCAGAATTTTTCAGGAGACTCCAAGAGGAAGAAATGTTTTCCCCTTTGTCTACACCACTTTCTTTAGTATTTCCCCTAAAATACAGAGAAAGATTGGTGCTTCCTACAGTGGAGGGGCCACCTTACATAGCATAATTAATAAATGGAAAGTTATGGTACCCGCCTAGATACAATGGGCCTTTTAATCTACCACCCACCACTATGCTCCCACTTCCTTATGCAGGAATAGTACACGAGAACCTAGGTCACATAGTGAGCATACAAGAAAGATGGATTCCAGCTAGAGAGTTTAACTTTATAGAGAGGCTGGCCAGGTCATTTCACAAGTGGTGAAGCAGGTGTCTGTCCTTCTCTGTCTTCCCCTTATCTCTCAATTTCTCTCTGTCCTATCCAACAACAACAACAGCAGCAGCAACAACAATAACACCAAAAACAACAATGGAAAAAAGATGGTCACCAGGAGCAGAGGATTCATAGTGCAGGCACTGAGCCCCAGCAGTAACCCTGGAGGCAAAGAGAGAGAGAGAGCCAGAGAGACTACACCAGAGCAGCAAAATTTTCTCCAACGTTGTGGGGACCAGGCTGAATATGGGCAGTGTATATGGCAAAGCAGCACACTATCCAAGCTAGCTATCTTGCCAGCCTGAGTGTAGTATTTTTTTTTCCTTCAGGGTTATTGCTGGGGCTGGGTACCAGCACTATGAATCCACTGCTCCCAGCGGCCATTTTTTCCATTTTATTTGACAGGAGAGAGAAATTGAGAGAGGAGGGGAGATACAGAGGGAAAGAGAAAGGTAGACACCCACAGACCTGTTGAGCACTCGTGAAGCATCCCTGATGCAGGTGGGAAGCCCAGATCCTTGAGGGGGTTTGATCTTGCACTTAGTACTATGTGCACTTAACTGGGTGCATCATTGCCCAACACTCCCACCCTGCCCCAGGTATAAGATTTTAACCCATTTCAGCTGGGCCTCTCCTGCAGGGCATTAACTATGTGACCAATTTATTTTCTTTTTTAATATTTGTTTATTAATTTAATTAGATAGTTGTGGTCCAGGATGTGGCGTAGTGGATAAAGTATTGGACTCTGAAGCATGAGGTCCTGAGTTCAATCCTCGGCAATACATGTACCAGAGTATAATCTCATTATTTCTCTCTCTCCTCCTATCCCTCTCATTAATAAATAAATAAAATATTTTTAAAATTATTAGATAGAGACAGAAATCGAGAGGGGAGGGGAGTAGAGAGGGAGAAAGACAAACACCTGCTCGTGAAGTTTCCCTGCTACGGGTGGGGACCAGGTACTTACACCTGGGTCCTTGAGTATTAAAACAGGTATCTCAGGGCTGGGTGGTGGTGCACCTTATTGAGCGCACATGTTATAATGCGCAAGGATCCAGGTTCAAGCTTCTGTCCCCACATGCAGGGGGAAAGCTTTGCGAGTGGTGAAGCAGTGCTGTAGGTGTGTCTCTGTCTCTCTCTTTCTTACCCCCTTCTCTCTCGATTTCTGACTGTCTCTATCCAATAAGTAAATAAAGATAATAATAAGAATTTAAAAAAAGAAAGTCTTAAAAACAAAACAGGCATCTCTACCAAATGCATCACCACTCAGCTCATGTGACCAGTTTCTTTGTTTCTTTTTCTTTCTTTCTTTCTCCTCCTCCTCCTTCTTCCTCTTTTTTTTTTTTTTTTTTTTTTTTACCAGAGCACTGCTCAGCTCTGGCTCATGGTGGTATGGGGAATTGAACCTAGGGTCATGAGCCTCAGGCATGAAAGTCTTTTGTATAACCATTATGCTATCTCACTAGTCCTGTGACCAATTTCTTTTTCTTTTTTATAATTTTTATTTATAAAATGGAAGCACTGACCAAAAAAAAAAAAAGGATAAGAGGAGTACAACTCCACACAATTCCCACCACCAGAACTCCGTGTCCCATCCCCTCCTCTGATAGCTTTCCTATTCTTTAACCCTCTGGGAGTATGGCCACAGGGTCATTATGGGATGCAGAAAGTTGGAGGTCTGGCTTCTGTAATTGCTTCCCCGCTGAATGTGGGCGTTGACCGGTCGATCCATACTCCCCGCCTGTCTCTCTCTTTCCCTAGTGGGTTGGGGCTCTGGGGAATCGGAGCTCCAGGACACATTGGTGGGGTCATCTGCCCAGGGTGTGACCAATTTCTTAACTTCTCTGATCCTCAACCCCCTCTCTTTAATGGGAGCAGAGTGTTAGTGAAAATAATAGTTCTCAACGGAGTCCAGAGGTAGCGCAGTGGGTTAAGCGTTTATGGCGCAAAGCACAAGGACCAGCGTAAAGATCCCCCAGCTCCCCACCTGCAGGGGCATCGCTTCACAGGCAGTGAAGCAGGTCTGCAGGTGTCTCTCTCTCCCCCTCTCTGTTTTCCCCTCCTCTCTCAATTTCTTTCTCTCCTATGTAACAACAACGACATCAACAACAACAATAACTACAGTAATAAAACACCATGGGCAACAAAAGGGAATAAATAAATAAATAAAAAGAAAAAAATAGTAGTTCTCAACATCTGTTACTACAACTTTTTGTTGAGAAGCTCTGTAGTTCTGGCCTTTCTCAAAGACCTCAGGTATTTTGTTTCTCCAATGCCCTGCCTTCTATTTTCAAAAACAAAATTCTGAGTGAGAAACTCTCACCCTTGCTTTTGCATAATATGCAAATGGAGGAACTGGAATTTGAAGCTAGGCTTGTGATCACCATCACTCAGGCCTTTTTCCATTCCCCAGTTGGGGGACTCCTGAGGAATATCCCTGCACCAGCTGGGAACTGGGGTTCCTCTTCTTATTCAGAGTTTCAGTTTCATGAGGTGACTAACTCGGGCCTTTTCATTGTCTGGGGAGGCTCTTATACATAGCACTTCCCGACAGGCCCTAATTCTGACGTGACAAATGGTATCCTGCCATCTACTCAGTGTCCACCAGTGTGGCGCGTTGGCTCAAAGTGTGGGAAACATGCCAGGGCTCAGAAAGGTCAGTGTGCTGTGGGTTCCAGCCAAGGAAAAGATCAGCTGGTAGACATGGAGATTTGCATGCCTGAGATTCCCAGTTCGATGCCCAACACTGCATCTATCAGAATGACACTCTGGCCTCCCACCACTGGCCCCCATACTTACCCCATGTGAAAATCACTTTACCCCATGTGAAATCCATAAAATAGTGCCCCAGGAGTTGGTGCAATGGCTAAGGCACTAGACTCTCAAGCATGAGGTCCTGAGTTCAATCCCCAACAGCACATGTACCAGAGTGATGTCTGGTTCTTTCTCTGGCTACCTATCATTCTCTCTCTTAAATATTTTTATCTTTATTTATTTATTGGATAGAGACATCCAGAAATCAAGAGGGAAGAGGGTGATAGAGAGGGAAGAACCAGAAAGACATCTGCAGCTCTGCTTCACCACTCATGAAGTTTTCCCCCTGCAGATGGGGACAAGGGGCTTGAACATGGGTCTTTGTGCATTGTAACATGTGTGCTCAACCAGGTACACCACTACCCGATCCCCTCTGCCTATCATTTTCCATGAATAAATAAATAAATATCTTTAAAAAAACGTTTAAAAGGATTGGGAGGTGGTATGTGGTATAGCAGATAAGTATTCAACTCTCAAGCATAAGGTCCTGAGTGATGTTCTGGTTCTCTTTCTCTGCTTTTCTTTATATATATATATTTGCCTCCAGTTATTGCTGGGGTTCGGTGCCTGCACTACGAATCCACTGCTCCTGGAGGCCGTTTTTTCCCTTTTATTGTTTTTTATCATTGTTATTGTTGTTGTTATTGCTGTGATTGTTGTTGGATAGGACAGAGAGAAATCGAGAGAGAAGAGAAAGATAGACACCTGCAGACCTGCTTCACTGTGAAGCGACGCCATGCAGGTGGGGAGCCGGGGGCTTGAACCCGGATCCTTAACCTGCTACACTACCACCCGGCCCCCATCTCTCTCCTTTTCTGTCTTTCATTAATAACATTTTTAATTGGGTCTTGGGAATAGGTGAGAGGCAGAGAGAGCCTAAACCTGAACCTCATAGGCCTCCCATGCTGGTTGTTCACATATTGTGGCAACCACAGCTGGCCATCCACATATTCCGGGGACCACAGCTGGCCATCAGAGGGATTCAGGGTCTGATAAAGAGGAGGTTGGAGGTCAGAAGAAGCAGGCAGGGAGACCCCTTCTGCACAGGGAGGACCTGAGGACTCCTCCTTCCTTCTGTATTCCAAGATCCTTTTTAGGATGGCTCCAAATGGACAGGGTAAGGGCTGGCTCCTTGGCTTCTTGTTGGCTTTCTTGACACTCCAATACATCTCAGTCATGCTTTTCAACATGAGAAAACACTCCCTGTTGCTCTTCACGCTGCCCCTCCTACCCAGTCTCTGGGAAATCACTCTGGCCGCAATATGTTCTTCAGATGCTCTCTCATTTGGAGAGACTTCCATTCCTCCAGGAAACACCTGATCTCCGCTGGAATCCAAGTTGGAACAATATTCCCTGCATTGGGGGAGGCACCTGAGGTCCTTTTTTTGTTTCTTGGGTTTCTTCTTTCTCCTTTCCTTCCTGATTGTGGGAAATAGTTTCAGTCTGAAGTACCTCTTCTCTCATTCTTATCTGAGTTTTCTGACTTGTTACAGGGCCTGGTCAAAGGTCAGCAGAGAGTAGTTACTTTCTCTGCTCTGCTGGAGGTCAGGAGGCCCCGAGGCTCTGGGGTGTAGGGATGAGTCCTGGTCCAAATGTGCAGAGATTCCATGCTGCCTCTGCTCTACTGGGGAGCAGGAGGCCTGGAGGTCCCAGAGTGCAGAGATGTGTTTTCTCCTGTCTACTTCTAGCCACTTTATTTTAATGAGAGATTCAGACACACACACACACACACACACACACACACACACACACACACACACACACACCCCAGAGCACTGCCCAGCTCTGGTTTACAGTGGTGCTAGGGATTGAACTTGGCACTTCAGAGCCTCAATCAAGAAAGCCTACATAACCATTATGCTGTCTCCCCAGCCATTTTTTCTATAACATGATTTATTAGGAGAGTGTGAATAACTCCCTGCCAAGGCTTCCCTGATCCACTCTGGAGACCCTTCTGGAAGGACGCTCCCTCCCCTCCCAGATTTTCACAGGCGTGTGTGTGTGTGTGTGTGTGTGTGTGTGTGTGTGTGTGTGTGTGTGTGTGTGTT
The DNA here is from genome assembly GCF_950295315.1 of Erinaceus europaeus. Classification (NCBI taxonomy): domain Eukaryota; kingdom Metazoa; phylum Chordata; class Mammalia; order Eulipotyphla; family Erinaceidae; genus Erinaceus; species Erinaceus europaeus. The sequence continues at coordinate 43,179,294 of NC_080174.1, read as the reverse complement.
GGGTGGCAGGGGGTGCCACTGTTGGAAAAAGATAGTCACTATCTGTGTGTCCTCAAGTTGGAGAATATGTCTGGTTGTAAAGTGTCAAGGACTGACTCGTGCTCTGTGTGGTGGAAAAAGCAGCAGACTTCAAGCCCTCTTTCCTTTCTCCTCCTCCTCTTCCTCCATCTATTTTAGCCAGAGCACTGATTAGCCCTAGTTTATGGTGTTATAGGGGATTGAACCTGGGACCTCAGAGCTTCAGCATGACAGCATGACAGTCTTTTTGCATAGCCACTATGCTATCTCCCCAGCTCTTTTCTTTTTCTTTCTTTCTGTCTGTCTGTCTTTCTTTCTTTCTTTCTTCCTTCCTTCCTTCCTTCCTTCCTTTCTCTCTCCCTTCCTTTCTTTCTTTTCAACCAGTGTTTCTCTAGAGCTCATGGCAGATTTTTTCTTCTTGATTAAGGGTGAGCTATAGGGAGAGGAGAGACACCACAGCATGGCTCCTCTGCTCATGAAGATTTCTATTGCACATAGTGCTTATTTGTAGTCACTATGGGGGACCAAGCCCAGGTCCTCACTCATGATAAAGGGTGGGCTCTACTGGGTGAGCTATCTCCCAACCATCCTCTACCTCCTCCTTTTTGATAGAGAGAGGCAGGGGCAGAGAGAGAGAGAGAGAAAGAGAGAGAGAAAGAGACTGACTGGCTATGGCACTGAAGCTTTCTCCAGTGCAGTGGGGGCTGGACTCAAACCAGGGTCGCACTCATGGCAAAGCAGCACACTATCCAAGTGAGCTATAATAAGCTGGCCTGTTCTTGACCTCTTGAACAAGGGTAGAAAAAGGGCTTTTCGTTGACAGGAAAATGATAATGAAGGTAAGAAGAGGGTGAAAAGTTAGAGGGACAAAAGACAGGAGAGGATAAATATGGGCAGGAGAAGGGAGTCGGGTGGTGGCGCAGCAGGTTAAGCGCATGTGATGCAAAGCACAAGGACCGGCATAAGGATCCCAGTTCAAGCCCCCAGCTCCCCACCTGCAGGGGAGTCGCTTCACAGATGGTGAAGCAGGTCTGCAGGTGTCTGTCTTTCTCTCCCCCTCTCTGTCTTCCCTTCCTCTCTCCATTTCTCTCTGTCCTCTCCAACAACAACAACAACATCAATAACCACAACAATGTTAAACAACAAGGGCGACAAAAGGGAAAAAGAAGGAAGGAAGGAAGGAAGGAAGGAAGGAAAGAAAGAAAGAAAGAAAGAAAGAAAGAAAGAAAGAAAGAAAAAGAAAGATGGGCAGGAGAGGAAGAAGAGTGAATAAGGAACTTTGGGACTCCTGGGGACACCCCTAAGAAGACATTCTCACAGCCCAGGCCCAGGGACTCTGGGAAGGCATGTGGATGTTGGTCCTCAGGTGTGAGGGTCCCAAGGCCCTGTGCAGGGGTCAGGATCAGTGAGAGTGTCCACAGAGGAGGCTGAACAGCAGCTGCTGGGATCTGGGGAGAAGTCAGTGTAGGGTTGGGTGAGGGTGGAGTAAAGCTGGATAGCAGAATGTAAAACCACTGACCTACAGCCTAGGGGAAGTGGGTTTGAGTCTGAGGAGCTTTTGGCCCCTGAACTTCCTATTTGGGACTGGAGGGAAACTGAAACTGCTTCCTCATGTGTCAGTAGCCTCTCCTGAAGCACTGCAGCACCTTCACGGCTGGCCTGCAAAGGGAAGGAAGGGGGCCTAGGTCTGGGGAGGGGTGGGAAGCGAGCAGGTTTTGAGCTCCAAACACTGTGGGAACCTCTATGTAATGTCTGCTATCTTTTGGGGGGAGAGGTTCTCCTTTTTTGTTTTTTCTTCAAAATATTAAAAATAGAGTGACCACTGAAGCCATCATTTCTGCTCACAATGGGCACCCAGAAACACTGAAAGCTGTGTGTGTTTGCCCGCATTTGTAGCAGTGCAACAAAAATAAACAAAAATTAGAGGCAGACCAAATGTCCACTGACAGCTGACTAAATAAAAGCCAGTCTGTACATGAAATAAAATATTATTCAGTAAGTAAAAGAAAGGAGATCTTGGGCCGAAGAGATGGCACAGTGGCAGCACATAGGACTTGAATGTGAGAGTGGTTCAGGTTTCATCCTCAGACTGCTATTAAAACTAAACAGTGCTGAGAGAGAGGAAGGAAGGAAGAAGGGAAGAAAAAAAGAGGAAGAAGAAAAACACTTAAAAATGTATTTATTGTCATTAGCAGGGTTTCAGTGCTCTAGGCTAGTGTTTTTAGATAGAAAGAGAAACAGAGGGGGTTGGGTGGTAGCGCAGTGGGTTAAGCACAGGTGGTACAAAGCACAAGGATTGGCTTAAGGATCCCAGTTCAAGCCCCTGGTTCCCCACCTGCAGGGGAGTCCCTTCACAGGCGGTGAAGCAGGTCTGCAGGTGTCTATCTTTCTCTCCCCTCTCTGTCTTCCCCTCCTCTCTCCATTTCTCTCTGTCCTATCTAACAACAACGACATCAATAACAACAACAATAATAACTACTACAACAATAAAAAACACAAGGGCAACAAAAGGGAAAATAAATATTAAAAAATTAAAAGAGAGAGAGAGAGAGACAGAGGGGTTCAGGCGGTAGCACAGTGGGCTAAGTGCATGCACATGGCGCAAAGTGCAAGGATTGCCCTAAGGATCCGGTTCAAGCCCTCGCTGCCCACCTGCAGGGAGGTCATTTCACAAGCAGTGAAGTAGGTCTGCAGGTGTCTGTCTTTCTCTCCCCCTCTCTATCTCCTCTCCTCTCTCGATTTGTTTCTGTCCTATCCAACAACAATGACAGCAATAACAACAATAATAGTAACCACAACAACGATAAAACAAGGGCAACAAAAGGGAAAAAAAATAGCCTCCAGGAGCAGTGGATTTGTAGTGCAGGCACCAAACCCCAGCAATAACCCTAGAGGCAAAAAACAAAACAAAAAAGAAAGAAAGAAAGAAAGAAAGAAAGAAAGAAAGAAAGAAAGAAAGAAAGAAAGAAAAACAGAGACTGAGGGAGAAAGAGAAAGACATTCATCACCAAAGTTTTCCCCAGTGCTTTGGGGCCAGACTCCAGCCTGAGCAGGTCTCCCACATGGCAAAGAAGGCATCTTCCCAGGTGAGCTGTCCTGCTAGTCTGATGAATCTTGAAGACACAATGCTTGGTGAAATAACCTGAGGACTCACACCCCTCATTTCTAGAAACTTCCTTGGGTTTTGTTTTTCTCTCAGTAGCTTATTTGAGTTATTCTATCTTTATGAAACAATTTTCTTCATGCATTTGCCTTTTGGTTCTACTTTCTTCTTTTACTATTTTATTTTATTTTTTACAGAAGTAAGAGATACAGAGAGAAAGACCAGAGCACTGCTCAACTCTGGCTTATGGTGGTATGTGGGATTGAACCTGGGGCCTCAGACCATGAAAGTCTTGCAGAACCACTATGCTTTCTCCCCAGCCCAGGCTCTACTTTCTTTTTTAAAATATTTATTTATTCCCATTTGTTGACCTTGTTTTTATTGTTGTAGTTATTCTTGTTGTTGTTATTGATGTCATTGTTGTTGGATAGGACAGAGAGAAATGGAGAGAGGAGGGGAAGACAGAAAGGGGGAAAGAAAGACACCTGCAGACCTGCTTCACCACTTGTGAAGCGACTCCTCTGTAGGTAGGGAGCTGGAAGCTTGAACTGGGGTCCTAATGCCGGTCCTTGCGTTTAACCCACTGCGCTTAACCCGCTGTGCTACTGCCCAACTCCCCAGGCTCTACTTTCTTAGGCGGTGTTGAAATCAGGTCTCAAAAGAACCAGGCTGCCTGCTAAGAATCTAGAGTGAGGAGATGACCTGAGTTTGATAAATTGTGTTGAAGTAACTCCAGTGATTAATTTGCTAAAACTGAATCGGGTGATCCAAGATGTGGTACAGTGGATAAAGCATTAGCCTCTGGGTTCTAAGGTCCTGAGTACTGGCATCACATATGACAGAGTGAGGCTCTGGTATTTCTTTCTCTCTGTGTGTGTCTCTGTCCATCAAAACAGAAGACCACTGGAAACGGTGGAGTCAAACCAAGACTGTGATAACCCTAGTGGGAAAAGAAAAAGAAAAGGAAAAGATGGATGGCCCGGGAGGTGGTGCCATGGAAATAGTGCTGGACTCTCAAGTATCAAGTCCCAGGTTAGATCCCTGGCATCAAAAGTGCCAGAGTAACATTCTGGTTCTCTCTCTCATCTCATTAACTGATTGATTAATTAATTAAAAATTAAGAAAAAAGTCTGCTGGGGACAGTGATATTCTGTTGGCATCGGGCAGGCACTAAGCCCCATGAAGATGTGGTGGCAGAATGCAATATGTAAATCAGTAAGATGTATTTGTTTACTTATATTATGAGAGAAAGATGAAGGAGAGACCATAGTACTGTTATTTTTTTTTAAGTTCTGTTGCTGTTTTTTGTAAATATTTATTCTTTATTCCCTTTTGTTGCCCTTGTTGTTTTATTGTTGTAGTTATTATTGTTGTTGTTATTGATGTCATCATTGTTGGATAGGACAGAGAGAAATGGAGAGAGGAGGGGAAGACAGAGAGGGGGAGAGAAAGACAGACACCTGCAGACCTGCTTCACCACTTGTGAAGTGACTCCTTATGCTGGTCCTTGCGCTTTGCACCAAGTGTGTTTAACCCACTATGCTACCTCGCAACTCCCCATAGTACTGTTCTATACACAGATTCAAACCCAGTGCCCCATGCTGGGCCCCTTCCCTGGTACCACAGTCTTGAATCTTCATGTTCCTGGAGGTAGTGAGTGGGAAGGCCTGAGAAGAGGGACGCATTGGATCGACCGTCTCGTGGTGCATCCCGTGAGTACCCATTCATTGGGGAAACTGACGATCCTTCCTAGCCGACTGAATTCACATGGATCCCAGTCACTTTCAAAGCCAGCAACAAGCAGCTCCTGACAGCTTTCAACCTGACGCTGTTGACTGGCTACGGAAGAAGGGCAAACGCTAGAAGAAGAAGAAGAAGAGGGACTTGGTTCACCAAGCACATGTGTTGGCCCAAATGTTCTGCATACACTATTTCATCACATTCAGTTTCTGGGAGGTAGGTGATTTCGTTGTTTCTATTTTGCGGATGCAGCACTGCCACCTAGAAAGGTTAAGGTATGTGGCCCCAGCCCTGCAGCCAGGGAGAGACTGGGCCAACCAGGGCTCTAGGTTCAAACTGCCATTTGTGCCACTCAGGCAGGGAGCCTGCGGGGTGAGTTTCCTTTCTTCTGGTTTCTCTGGTGCCCTTGCCACAGACAGGCCCAGCTGTGTCCTCCTAGTCATGACTTCCTCTAAAGTTCTCTAAGGAAGTCTTGGTGCTGTCTCCTCCCAGCACTACCCAGAATCACTGGTTTCTGGGTTGACCATCTGGGTAGCACAGTTAAAGGGACATGGCCTCTGGCTCAAGTTGCTTCTTTTGTCTAGGAGGGAAGAAAACAGCTACCGCCCAGTAGGTTGGATTCAGGGAGCCAGGGATGGAGGCTGGGGAGAGAGCTGTGTGGTACAGAGCAATCCAATGGTAGCCACCCACATATGGGCCAGCTGTTGATGTAGTTAGGCTGGAGAAATACCATAATGGTTATACAAAAGACTTTCAGCCAGAGCTGAACATTTCTTTGGTCTCTCTGTATCTCTCTCTTATTAAAATGAAATACTGGGGCCCGGGTGGTAGTGCAGCAGGTTAAGCACATATGGCGCAATGCTCAAGGACTGTTGTAAGGATCCTGGTTCGAGCCCCCGGATCCCCACCTGCAGGGGGGTCGCTTCACAAGTGGTGAAGCATGTCTGCAGGTGTCTATCTTTCTCTCCCCCTCTCTGTCTTCCCTTCCTCTGTCCTATCCAACAACAATGACAGTAATAACAATAATAATAACAACAATGATAACACAGGCTACAAAAGGGAAAAAATAGCCCCTAGGAGCAGTGGATTTGTGGTGCAGGCACTGAACCCCAGTGATAACCCTGGAGACAAAAATAAATGAAGAAAAAAAAAAGATAGACATGGGAGATAGTTCACTGGTTATGGGAGATAGTTCAATGGTTATGCAAACCTCATGCCTGAGGTTCTGAGGGTCAATTCTCCACACTACCATAAGCCAGAGGTGAATAGTGCTCTGGAAAAAAAAATAAACAAAACAAACAAATAGAAAACAACAATTTGAGAGTCTCTGTCATCCTAGGCGGGAAAAATCAAGTGGCTGAGAATTCCTGGGGCCAGAGAATGCCGCCTAGCGGAAGTGAGGCTGCGGTGGGAGGGGACCTGAACACTGAGGAACAGAAATAAATTGCAAGTGGGAGCAGCCACAGGAGGCCCCAGTAAGAAATGTAACCCCTATCCCCAAAGTGTTTTTTATTGTTGTTGTAGTTATTATTGCTGTAGTTATTGATGTCATCATTGTTAGATAGGATAGAGAGAAATGGAGAGAGGAGGGGAAGACAGGGAGGGGGAGACAAAGATAGACACCTGCAGACCTGCTTCAGTGCTTGTGAAGTGACTCCCCTGCAGGTGGGGAGCTGGGGACTTGAACCCAGAGCATTATGCTTTTATTTTTTTTTAATTTGCTTTTTTTCCCCTTTTGTTGACCTTGTTCTTTTTAAATTATTGTTGTAGTTATTATTGTTGTGGTTACTGATGTCATTGTTGTTGGATAGGACAGAGAGAAATGGAGAGAGGAGGGGAAGACAGAGGGGGAGAGAAAGATAGACACCTGCAGACCTGCTTCACGGCTTGTGAAGTGACTCCTCTGTAGGTGGGGAGCCGGGGGCTCAAACCGGAATCCTTACAGTGGTCCTTGCACTTGACACCACATGTGCTTAACCCACTTCTCTACTGCCTGACCCCCAAAAGTTTTTTTTTATACTTTATTTTTATTTTTTTTTTTAGTGAGATAGAAAGATAGAGGTTAGGCTAGAGCACTGCTCAACTCTGGCTTATGGTGGTGTTGGGGATTGAACCTGGGACCTCAGAATCTCAAGTCTAAGAGTCTTTTGCATAACTACTATGCTGTCTCCCCAGCCTGCCCCAAAAGTGTTTTTCTTTTTTGAGGGGTAGGGAGTGAGGAGGTAGCATAATGGTAGCACATCGGACTTGCTTGCCAAGGACCTCAGAAATCCTGCTTCTGAGGAATACCAAAGGAGACCACCCGGGACTGAAACAAGACAGGACTAGAATGACCACAGGAACCCAGTAAATCACCGGTGAGTACAAACACGTGTGGCTGGTGACAGAGAGGAGCCTAAGGAGAGATTAAGTGACTGCCAACAGTTCAGCGGTTTATCAGTTGAGATACCACCTCCAGTCTGCTCCACCAACAAGGGGACAGCTTAAGGGAGGAAAGGACTCCCCAGAGACTCACCAAGTGCAACTCTGAGTCTCCATTGCTACTGCCCTCAGAATCTGGAGCTGCAACAGGGAGGGACACCAGGGGACAGAGATCTAACCAGGAAACTCAGGAGAAGACCTATACCTCGGTGGCATAGCTGAGGGGCTATGAAAGTCTCTTTGCATAACCACTGGATTATCTCTGCCACACCCTGCTTTATCTCTTGGTCAGGAGTCAGTGATTAAGGTAAAAAGCCTACTGATAGTTTAAAAGCCCTCAGGCTCCCATAGCCTACAGGGAAGGAAAAAAAAAAAAGAAAGAGGCTTTTAAACCACTGAGCTCCAACTCAGGGATTGCAACAACTGTTAACTTCCACCACTGTGAACCCTTTAATTAACTTAGTTAGACACAAGTCAATCCAGGCAATAGTGATCAATAATTTGAAAAGTACTGATAAAGGGAACTCATATCATAATATATAAAATGGTTAAAACAACAAGAAGAAATATTGGAGACTCGAACCAGGACAAGAGTCCAGCTAAAAGTCCTCCAGAGGGTGAAGCACAAAATAACGAGTTCAACATCCAAACATTAGCTAAGGAAATAATAACAGGAGTGAGTAAAGAATTTGAAAAAATTGTAATCAGACATGCAGGAACAACAAATGAGAATATGGAAGAAAATTCTAATTATCTCATGGTTATTAGAGAGCTGAAAGCTGAAATCGCTGAGCTAAGAAGGCAACTAGCTGAACAAGCTAAAACAGTATCAGAGCAGGGCAACAAAATAGATGAACTCCAGAAAACAGTAGAGGGCAGAGAGAATAGAATCTATGAGGCTGAAAACAGAATTAGCAAGATTGAGGATGAATTAGAGACAACTAAAAAAGAAGTAAGAGATCTCAAAAAGAGATTAAGAGATGCTGAAAACAACAACAGAGTCCTATGGGATGACTTCAAAAGAAACAATATACGCATTATTGGCATAGCAGAGGAAGAAAGAGAAGGAGAGGAAGAGAGCATTCTCCAGGCCATAGTAGCGGAAAACTTCTCTAGTCTAGACAACATCAAAGACATAAAGATTCAAGAAGCCCAGAGGGTCCCAAACAGAATTAACACAGACCTAAAGACACCAAGACATATCATACTTAGAATGGAAAGGAATAAGGATAAAGAAAGGATCCTCAAGGCTGCAAGAGAAAAACAAAGAGTCACCTACAAAGGAAAACACGTAAGATTAGCAGCAGACTTCTCCATACAAACACTACAGGCCAGAAGAGAATGGCAAGATATCTATCGAGTGCTCAATGAGAAAGGCTTTCAGCCAAGAATACTATATCCTGCTAGACTATCATTCAGACTAGATGGAGGCATCAAAACCTTCTCAGACAAGCAACAGTTGAAGGACATGATAGACTTTAAAATAGATAAGATTAAAAAAGATAGGAATGGACACTACTTAATGCTCAGAGGATCAGTCAATCAAGAGGATTTAACAATTATTAACATCTATGCACCCAATGAGAAGCCATCTAAATACATCAAACTTCTACTGAAAGAGCTACAGCAATATATTAACAGTAACACAATCATAGTAGGGGACTTCAACACCCCACTCTCTCAACTTGACAGATCATCCAGGCAGAAAATCAATAAAGACATAAGGGAGCTAAATGGGTAGTGGTTTCTATTGCTGTGAAAAAGCTTTTTAATTATTTTAAAGTCTATCATGTCAGATATGAGAATAGCTGCTCCTGCCCTTTTTTGTGGGCCATTGGCTTGTATGATAGTTTTCCATCATTTCACTTTAAGTCTGTGTTTGTCTTGTTGAGTTAGGTGGGTTTCCTGTAGACAGCATAATGTTGGGTTGTGTTTTCTGATCCATCTTCCTACTCTGTGTCTTTTAATAGGTGAATTCAGGCCATTGACATTTATTGATATCAAAGATTGAAGATATTTTAACGCCATTCTTGGAGAATTTTAGAGTGTTTTGATAGATGTCCTATTTGTGGTGGTCTGGTTGTTTATAGGAGACCTTTCAGAACTTCTTTCAGGGCAGGCTTGGTGATGGTTGATTCCTTCAACTGTTGCTTGTCTGAGAAGGTTTTGATGCCTCCATCTAGTCTGAATGACAGTCTAGCAGGATATAGTATTCTTGGCTGAAAGCCTTTCTCATTGAGCACTCGATAGATATCTTGCCATTCTCTTCTGGCCTGTAGTGTTTGTATGGAGAAGTCTGCTGCTAATCTTATGGGTTTTCCTTTGTAGGTGACTCTTTGTTTTTCTCTTGCAGCCTTGAGGATCCTTTCTTTATCCTTATTCCTTTCCATTCTAAGTATGATATGTCTTGGTGTCTTTAGATCTGGGTTAATTCTGTTTGGGACCCTCTGGGCTTCTTGAATTTTTATGTCTTTGATGTTGTCTAGACTAGAGAAGTTTTCCGCTACTATGGCCTGGAGAATACTTCCTTCCTCTCCTTCTCTTTCTTCCACTGGTATGCCAATAATGCGTATATTGTTTCTTTTGAAGTCATCCCATAGGACTCTGTTGTTGTTTTCAGCATCTCTTAATCTCTTTTTGAGATCTCTTACTTCTTTTTTAGTTGTCTCTAATTCATCCTCAATCTTGCTAATTCTGTTTTCAGCCTCATAGATTCTATTCTCTCTGCCCTCTACTGCTTTCTGGAGTTCATCTATTTTGTTGCCCTGCTCTGATACTGTTTTAGCTTGTTCATCTAGTTGCATTCTTAGCTCAGCGATTTCAGCTTTCAGCTCTCTAATAACCATGAGATAATTAGAATTTTCTTCCATATTCTCATTTGTTGTTCCTGCATGTCTGATTACAATTTTTTCAAATTCTTTACTCACTCCTGTTATTATTTCCTTAGCTAATGTTTGGATGTTGAACTCGTTATTTTGTGCTTCACCCTCTGGAGGACTTTTAGCTGGACTCTTGTCCTGGTTCGAGTCTCCAATATTTCTTCTTGTTGTTTTAACCATTTTATATATTATGATATGAGTTCCCTTTATCAGTACTTTTCAAATTATTGATCACTATTGCCTGGATTGACTTGTGTCTAACTAAGTTAATTAAAGGGTTCACAGTGGCAGAATTTAACAGTTGTTTCAATAGTATTTAAATCTCTGAGTTGGAGCTCAGTGGTTTTAAAGCCTCTTTCTTTTTTTTTTTCCTTCCCTGTAGGCTATGGGAGCCTGAGGGCTTTTAAACTATCAGTAGGCTTCTTAGCTTAACCACTGACTCCTGACCAAGAGATAAAGCAGGGTGTGGCAGAGATAATCCAGTGGTTATGCAAAGAGACTTTCATAGCCCCTCAGCTATGCCACCGAGGTATAGGTCTTCTCCTGAGTTTCCTGGTTAGATCTCTGTCCCCTGGTGTCCCTCCCTGTTGCAGCTCCAGATTCTGAGGGCAGTAGCAATGGAGACTCAGAGTTGCACTTGGTGAGTCTCTGGGGAGTCCTCTCCTCCTTAAGCTGTCCCCTTGTTGGTGGAGCAGACTGGAGGTGGTGTCTCAACTGATAAACCGCTGAACTGTTGGCAGTCACTTAATCTCTCCTTAGGCTCCTCTCTGTCACCAGCCACACGTGTTTGTACTCACCGGTGATTTACTGGGTTCCTGTGGTCATTCTAGTCCTGTCTTGTTTCAGTCCCGGTGGTCTTCTTTGGTATTCCTAGTTGATCCGGGAGAAGAGAGGAGAGGAGAGAAAGCGATCTGCTGCTCGTAGCTCCACCTCTGGAAGTCCCAGCCAGAATGGAAGAAGATCTTTACATGCCATACATCAGATAAGAGTTTAATAACCAACATATATAAAGAGCTTGCCAGACTCAACAACAAGACAACAAATAACCCCATCCAAAAATGGGGGGAGGACTTGGACAGAATATTCACCACAGAAGAGATCCAAAATGCCGAGAAACACATGAAAAAATGCTCCAAGTCTCTGATTGTCAAAGAAATGCAAATAAAGACAACAATGAGATACCACTTCACTCCTGTGAGAATGTCATACATCAGAAAAGGTAACAGCAGCAAATGCTGGAGAGGGTGTGGGGTCAAAGGAACCCTCCTGCACTGCTGGTGGGAATGTCATTTAGTCCAACCTCTGTGAAGAACAGTCTGGAGAACTCTCAGAAGGCTAGAAATGGACCTACCCTATGACCCTGCAATTCCTCTCCTGGGGATATATCCTAAGGAACCCAACACATGCATCCAAAAAGATCTGTGTACACATATGTTTTTGGCAGTACAACTTGTAATAGTCAAAACCTGGAAGCAACCCAGGTGTCCAACAACAGATGAGTGGCTGAGCAAGTTGTGGTATATATACACAATGGAATACTACTCAGCTGTAAAAAACGGTGACTTCACCGTTTTCAGCCGATTTTGGATGGACCTTGAAAAATTCATGTTGAGTGAAATCAGTCTGAAACAGAAGGATGAATATGGGATGATCTTACTTTCAGGCAGAAGTTGAAAAACAAGATCAGAAAAGAAAATACAAATAGAACCTGAAATGGAATTGGCATATTGCACCCAAGTAAAAGACTCTGGGATGGGTGGGTGGGAAGAATACAGGTCCATAAAGGATGATAAATGACATAGTGCGGGTTGTATAGTTAAATGGGAAACTGGGGAATGTTATGCATGTACAAACTACTGTATTTACTGTTGAATGTAAAACATTAATTCCCCAATAAAGAAATAAATTAAGAAAAAAAAAAAAAGAAATCCTGCTCCTGGCATCACCATAAGCCAGAGCTCTGAGCTCTTGCTTGCCCATAAAGATAAACATTTAAAAAAATATTACACCTGTTTTACCATGTGTGTGATCCAAGTTTGAGCCCAGCTCTCACTCCATTGAAAGAAACTTTGGCACTCTCTCTCTAAAAAATTTCATAGATGGGGCCAGTTGGTGACGCACCAGGTTGACTGTACATGTTACAGTGCACAAGGACGCAGGTTCGAGTCCCTGGTCCCCACCTGCAGGGGGAAAGCTTCACGAGTGGTGAAGTGCTACAGGTGTCTCTCTGTATCACCTCCTTCCCGCTCAATTTCTGGCCGTGTCTATCGAATAAATAAATAAAGATTTACTGGCAGCACATGTACCAGAATGATGCTGTGATTCTCTTTCGCCCTCTCCTTTCATCTCTCTCATTAATAAAATGTAAAAAAAATAATAAAAGAAAACCAAAGGTTTTGTGGATGAGTCTCTAACTGATTTGAATGAGGAATGCTTTGGTTTGAATTGCACTTTAGTTGCCTTTGTATTTGTTTGTTTGGTAGAGACAGAGAAATCAAGAGGGAAGGGGAAGGTGAGGGAGAGAAAAAGACTGCTCCACCACTTGCAAATTGCAAAGCTTTCCCTCTGCAGTGGAACCTTTGTATTTATATTTTAGGAGAGAGAGAGAGAGAGAGAGAGAGAGAGAGGGAGAGAGAGAGAGAGAGAGAGAGGCTGATTCACATGAGAAGGGAGAAAGAGAACCCTACTTAGGTACATGTGGTACAAGAGATAAAACCAGGAGCCTCAGACATGCAAGTCCTACACTTTAGCAGCTGAGCTATTTCCTCAGCTGCTAAACTGCATTTTATCAAGTTTGGGTGGATCTGTGGAAGATGGCTTGGCAGGCAGTGAGAGACACTTAGGAAGCTGCTGCAGCTTTTCAGAGGAGAGATACCCTGTGTACCACCTAGGCCGGTAGACAGACCTGGAGAAACATTTAGGAGGCAGAATGAGAGTACGGAAGGACCCCACAGGCTCTGTGTTAAGGAACTCACTCAGAGGCCAGGTGTTAGGTGACTGGGGCTGCTGGGATGAAGAGGGAGTGCGTCACTTGGTGCCAGGCTTGCCCCACAACCCTGCTGGCTTTGAGCTGCTGATGCTAATTGCTCCTGGGCTGTCTCTGCAGACCATCCAATTCTGCCGCAGGCCCTGCTTCCCCAGAACAACAGGGCCTGCAGCTCTCGGCCATGCTGCCTTCTCCACCACACCAGTGTGCATTCCAGAGAGGCTACTGCTGCAGCCCTCTGTGCTGAGCACAGCCAGGGCTTCCTCCCCTCAACTTGCTGAGAAACCCAGAGTAGTGAGTTACTAGAAGAGATGGGAGCCCTTTGCCTGAGCAAGTGATTCCAGCCACAGGAGGCTGTTTATAATGAGTAATGAATGTAGAGGGAAGGTTTTAAAATGCCATTCTGCAGAGTGCAAGGACTGGCATAAGGATCCTGGTTCGAGCCCCCGGCTCCCCACCTGCAGGGGAGTCACTTCAAAAGCGGTGAAGCAGGTCTGCAGTTGTCTATCTTTTTTTTTTTTTTTTTCCTCCAGGGTTATTGCTGGGCTCCTTGCCTGCACCATGAATCCACCACTCCTGGAGGCTATTCCCCCCCCCCTTTTGTTGCCATTGTTGTTGTAGCCTCATTATGGTTATTATTATTGCCATTGTTGATGTTGTTCGTTGTTGGATAGGACAGAGAGAAATGGAGAGAGGGGAAGACAGAGAGGGGGAGAGAAAGACACCTACAGACCTGCCTGTGAAGCGACTCCCTTGCAGGTGGGGAGCCGGGGCTTGAACCGGGATCCTTACGCCGGTCCTTGCGCTTTGCGCCACATGCCCTTAACCCGCTGCGCCACCGCCCAACCCCCCCCCTGCAGTTGTCTATCTTTCTCTCTCCCTCTCTGTCTTCCCCTCCTCTCTCCATTTCTCTCTGTCCTATCTAACAATGATGACATCAACAACAACAACAACAATAAAACAAGGGCAACAAAAGGGAAAAGCAAACAAACAAACAAATGATGGTGTATTGCACCAAAGTAAAGGACTCTGGGGGAGGAGAAGGGAGGCTTCCAGGTCCTGGAACATGATGGTGGAGGAGGACCTAGGCAAGGGGTGAGAGTGTTACGCAGAAAACTGAGATTTTACACATGTACCAACTACTCTACTTACTTTTGACTGTAAACCATTAATCCTCAAAAAAAAAAAAAAAAAAGTTAAAGGGGAAAGGGTTACTTGGAGCAGTGGAATTGCCATGTGCAGATTCTTTCTGTTACTGCCCTCATCGCCCACCCAGTCATGGCAACTAAAGATGGAATTAGCGCCCCACCTTCTGGCTGGCTCTGTAATGACACCCGCCACCCTTGTGAGGCAGTCTGAATCACCAAGTGGACTAGGAAAAATAGCAACATACTTTCTAAATTCATTCCTATGTCAGGGGCTACAAGCCACCCACCCCACTGTGTTCCTGCAGCTGACCCTGCTCTGAATGCTCTCCCCTCCACCACTTGAAAAGTTAAAGTTCGGGAGTTGGGTGGTAGTGCAGCAGGTTAAGCAAACGTGGTGCAAAGTGCAAGGACCAACTTAAGGATCCTGGTCCCAGCCCCCGGCTCCCCAACTGCAGGAGAGTCGCTTCACAAGTGGTGAAGCAGGTCTGCAGGTGTCTATCTTTCTCTTCCCCTCTCTGTCTTCCCCTCCTCTCTCCATTTCTCTCTGTCCTATCCAACAACGACATCAATAACAACAATAACTACAACAATTAAAAAAAAAGGGCAACAAAAGGAAATAAATATTAAAAAAAAAAACGTTAAAGTTCACACCTCCTCTAAGCTTCCCTGGCCTCCTTTCAGCCTCTTCCCTCCCAAAGACTTCTGAGGAACTTCCCCTTTTATATTCTCTCAACATTGGGAAAATACTAGAACACCTGTGTACCTTTTCTTTGAAGAGACTCACCAGAGGTCAGGAACTGGCTTATTCACTTACTGTCAGAGGATTTTTTTCTATTATTTACTTTTTTTTTTTGCCTCCAGGGTTATTGCTAGGGGCTTGCACTATGAATCCACTGCTCCTGTAGGCTATTTTTTTCCTTTTGTTGTCCTTGCTTATCATTGTTATTATTATTGTCATTGCTGTCATTGTTGGATAGGACAGAGAGAAATCGAGAGAAGACAGGGGGAGCGAAAAATAGACACCTGCAGACCTGCTTCACTGCTCACAAAGTGATCCATCTGCAGGTGGGGAGCTGAGGGATTTTTTTTTCCTGAGGGATCTTTACTGCAGTCCTTGCACATCGTGCCCTGTGCGCTTAACCCACTGTGTTAACACCCGGCCCTCTCTATTATTTATTTTTAATGTTTATTTATTGCCTTTTGCTGCCCTTGTTTTATTATTGTAGTTATTGTTGTTGTCACCCAACTCCCTCTATTATTTATTTTTTACCATACACTGCACAGCTCTGGCTTATGGTGGTGCCAGGGGATTGAACCTGGGAGATTCAGGAATGAATCTTTTTGCATAACCATTATGCTATCTCCCAGCTCTCCTGCTCATTCCTGCCCCTGCTTGGTATGTCCCCAAATAAGTCTCCCCTACTCTGGGGAAGTGTATGAGTGTGTGTGCATGTGTATGAGAGTTATCTCTGGCTTTCCCAGGGTTGATGTACAAATGTCTTTCCTAATTTTTTAAAATTTATTTATTCCCTCGTTGCCCTTGTTTATTGTTGTTGTAGTTATTATTGTTGTTATTGATGTTGTTGTTGGATAGGACAGAGAGAAATGGAGAGAGGAGGGGAAGACAGAGAGGGGAAAAGAAAGATAGACACCTGCAGACCTGCTTCACCACTTGTGAAGCGACTCTCCTGCAGGTAGAGAGCCTGGGGCTTGAACTGGGATCCTTATGCCGGTCCTTGCGCTTCGAGCCAGTGCCCGACTCCCTTCTTTCCTAATTTTTAAAGATATAGTAAGGAGATTTACGTATAAAAGAGAGGAATAGAAGCAGAATATCACTGTGGCACATGTGATGCTCAGGATTCAACTTGGAACCTCATGCTTACTTGAAAGTCTACTATTTCATCTACTATGCCACCTTGTTGGCTGCTAAAACTTTCTATTTTGGTAGTTTCCTGGTACTTTCACTCCTACAACAAAGTAGTAGGCTGGGTGGTGAAGCACTCAGTGAAGTACACATCACCATGTACAAGGACCTGGGTTCAAGCCTTTGCTCCACCTGGGGGGTGGGTGGGTGTGCTTCAAGTGGTGAAGCAGGCCTGCAGTTGTCTCTCTCTACCAGAGCACTGCTCAGCTTTGGTTTATAGTGATGTGGGGTGGAGATTGAACCTGGGACTTTGGAGCCCCAGGCATGACAGTCTCTTTGCATAACTATGCTATCTACCCCTGCCGTCTCTCTCCCTCTATATCTCCCCTCCCCTTTCAATTTCTCCATGTATGTCCTATCAAGTGTAATAGAAATAAAAAATTACCAGTAACAGTAGATTCATAGTGCTGGCACTGAGCCCCTGTGATTAATCCTAGTGGCCAAAAAATAATAATTTTCCCCTGTAGGTGGGGACCTCGGGCTTGAACCTGGATCCTTGTGCACTGCAACATGTGTGCTCAATCAGGTGCGCCACCACCTGGCTCCCAAATCTAATTTTTAAAAACATTGTATTTATTAGACACAGATAAGTTGAGGGGAGGAGGAGATGGGACGAGAGAGACACCTGTAGCTCTGCTTCACCACTTGTGAAGCTTTCCCCCTCTAAGTGGGGGCTGGGGGCTTGAACCTGGGTCCTTGTACACTGTAACATGCACTCAGCCAGGTGCACCACCACCTGGTCCCTCAAATATAGTTTTTAATGGAGTCCTTTTATTTATGTATGTATGGAAGAGATAGATAAAGACACACTGAGAGAGACCAGAGCACTGCTCAGCTCTGGCTTATGGCGGTGCTGAGGACTGAACCTCAGGCATAAGTCTTTTGCATAACCATTATGCTGTCTCCCCAGCCCAAAATATCACTCACTCCCTAGAAGCCTCCCTCACCCCAGGGTCTTACTTTCCACTAATTAAAGCTTTTAGCAACTTGGATAGCATAGTAACTGTGTGTGTTTTCCTCTCAAAGGTAGCCTACTCTCCTATCTGTCCAGTTCATACTTGCTTAATCTGTATTAGCTGAAAGACTCAAATCCTCACTGTCCTCCATGGTCTGCTTGAAAGCAAAATGAAGAAAAGGGTCCTGGGACTGGGGAGATAGTGGCAAGGCAAAAATACTTTCATGCTTGAGCTAACAAAGGTCCCAGGTTCAATCTCTAGCACCACCAGAAACCAGAGTTTAGCATTTCTCTGGTTAAACAAAGTAAATAAATAAATGTTAGGGCTGCAGAAATAACTCATTTGGAGAATGTGTCACTGCTATGTGCACAACTCAGGCTTGAAGACTGGCCCAGATCTCATGGTAGGAAGCATCATGCCATGAACTCCTTCACTCTCTCTCTACCTACTTCTATCCAAGAAAAGAAGAGATGAGAAAAGAAAAGGGAAGGAAAGAAAAGAAGAAAGGAAAGGAAAGGAAAGGAAAGGAAAGGAAAGGAAAGGAAAGGAAAGGAAAGGAAAGGAAAGGAAAAGAGAAGAAAAAGGATGAGGGATCTAGAGATGGCTTGCCCGGAGGTAAACTTTATTTACCATGCACGAGGATTTAGATTTGGGCCCCTGGCCACCATTCTGGAGTGAGGAGTGTTATTATTACTCTCCTCTGTCTTTCCTTTGATCTTACAAAAAAAAAAAATATATATGCTAAATAAATAAATTCTTCACTAGAGAAAGAAACAGGCTGGGGGTATGGATCGACCTGCCAATGTCCATGTCCAGCAGGGAAGCCCTATCTTCCACCTTCTGCATCCCAAAAAGAATTTTGGTCCATACTCCCAGAGGGGTAAATGCTAGGGGAAGTTGACCAGAGAGTTTTGAACTCCTAATTCCATCAGGACCCAGAGAGAGAAGAGGAAAAAAAAAAATCTACCTGTGAAAGCGGATAAATTAAAAAACTATTACCTTGATATTAATAAAAGTAGATTCACCCACAAAAAAAAATTTCTAAGGGAGGCTGGGCAGTGGCACACCCAGTTAAGTGCACATAGTACTACGTGTACATAGTACTAAGCACTAAGACCCACACAAGGAACCAGGTTCGAGCCCCCCCCATTCCCCACCTACAGAGGGCACACTTCTCAAGCAGTGAAGCAGGTCTGCTCTCCCTCTCTATCTCCCCCTAACCCCAATTTCTTTGTCCTATCAAATAAAACGAAAGGAAAAAATGGCCACCAGTAGTGGTGGGTTCTTAGTGCTAGCACTAAGCCCCAGTGACTGACTGGAGGCAAAAAAAAAAAAAAAAAAAAAGGTGGGAAGGAAAATTTCTAAGTTGTCCTGGCTCAAAAATCCTGATTTACATATAATGGTGACCATATTTTAGGTAAGTAGTCAGCAAACAGCTGATCTAAGATCACCTAAGGGATAGGCCAATGTCCTTCACCCTTTCTGCGAGGACTCTAGGGAAACCAATAGTCAGTCACTTAGAGAGGCCAAGACCTATGTCCCAGAGTGAGGAGGACCTGTCCCTCTGCACCACTACTGAGGGATGAAGATCATGTGTGGAACCTCCTCATGAATGAAAGCACTGATCTACCCACAGTCACCATCTAGAGGTGCATTAAAGATGAAGGGAGGGAGTCCAGTGGTAGCACAGTGGGTTAAGGGCACATGGCATGAAGCACAAGGATCCATGTAGGAATCCCGGTTTGAGCCCCCGGCTCCCCACCTGTGGGGGGTGGGGGGTCGCTTCAGACAGTGAAGCAGATCTGCAGGTGTCTTTCTTTCCCGCTCTCTGTCTTCCCCTCTCCATTTCTCTCAGTCATGTCCAACAACAACAATAAACAACAAGGGCAACAAAGCAGAAAAAATGGCCTCCAGGAGGAGTGGATTTGTAGTGTAGGCACTGAGCCCCAGCAATAACCCTGGAGGCAAAAAAAAAAACAACATTAAAGCAAAATTTGCTCTGTAATTTAAATTCTAAAGCCAAATCAAGGCAGGGCATCTCTCACTAAATTTTTTAGTATATATTCAAATGAGATACTCAGCTTTAGTGCATAGTGCCAGGTATCAAACCCAGTTTTTAAAAATTTTTTTAAATATTTATTTACTTATTCCCTTTTGTTGCCCTTGCTGTTTGTTATAATTATTATTGTTTTATTATTGTTGCTGTTGGATAGGACAGAGAGAAGTAGAGAGAGGAGGGGAAGACAGAGGGGGAGAGAAAGATAAGACACCTGCAGACCTGCTTCATCGCTTGTGAAGCGACTCCCCTGCAGGTGGGGAGCTGGGGGGCTCAAACCGGGATCCTTATGCCTGTCCTTGTGCTTTGAGCTACCTGTGCTTAACCTGTTATGTTACTGCCCAACTCTCAGACCTAGAGTCTTATATGTCAAGTATCTGCTCTTACCACTGAATTCTTACCAGTAATAGGGAAAAAAATCTAACTTTAAGACAAATACCTGGGGCCAGGTGGTGGCACATCTAGGTAAGCGTACACATTAGTGTGTAGAGACCCAGGTCTCCACCTGCATCTGCTGGGATGAAGCTTCCCAAGTGGTGCAGCAAGGCTGCAGGTCTCTCTCTCTCTCTCAATTTCTGTCTATCCAAAATAAGTAAGTTGTAAAGATTTTAATTAATTAAAAAAAATAATAAAGCACCTAGCCTGGGAAGTGGTGCAGTAGATAAAGCTTGAACTCTAAAGCATGAGGCACCAAGTTGGATCCTGGGCATCACATATGCCAGAGTGATACTCTGGCTTTCTCTTCCCCCTCACTAATAAGTCAATCAGTTTATTTTATTAATTTACTAATGAGAAATCCAGGAGAGAGAAAAAAGCAGACATCATTCTGGTACTTGTGGTACTGGGGCTAAACCCAGGACCTCATGCTTGAGAGTACATTTACTCAACTATCTTTTGTTTCTTTTTTTTTTTTCCCTTAACTTTTTATTTATTGGATAGAGAAAGCCAGAAATCAAGAGGGAAGGGGGACACAGGGAGGGAGATACCTACAAGCCTGCTTCACCACTCATAAAGCTTTCCCTCTGCAGGTGGGGACTGGGGGCTCAAACCCGGGTCCTTGTACACTGTAACATGTGTGCTCAACTAGGTGCACCACCACCTGCCCCCTTTTGTTTGCTTCTTTCTGTGTCACCTGTGCCACCATATAGCTCAAATGCATGAAGCTGTGGCCTGGAGAAATAGCTCACTTGGATAGTGTACTGTTTTGCCTTGTACCCAGTTAGGTTTGAACCCAGCCCCCACCATACTGGAGAAAGCTTTGGTGTTGCAGTTTCTTTCACTCTCTCCTGAAAGTGTAAAAAAAAAAAAAAAATCAAACACCAAATGTATGCAAATATAACTAGGGTGGGTGACCAGAAGTAAACCACACCCACCCCAGGACAAATATTCCCTTGTCCAGGCTCCCCACTTCAGATTTCAGCTCTGCTCCTGAGTAAGGCAGCAGGCACCTATCAACCCATTTTGCTTTGTGAAAGCTAAGCCTCTAATTAGACTTCTGCATTCACTAGGGGCATCTTCATTTGTAGTAATAAAGAGGGGACAAGGTATCACCTCCCAAACCTGTTGGTGGCATCTCTGACGGATATTTCTTAATGGCAGTGTAATGGTGACTGAAATCAGACTGCAACAAAATGACAAAAGGTACGTTTAATTTACAATGTAATAAAGGTTACAGGTAAAAAGCTACACATAAAGCTTGAAAAGGTCTATTACACAAATGTACAAATTTCTGTACAATCTCATATTCATGTTTCCTACCTTGGTCTCCTGTGTTTGTTAGTCAGGTCTTGTCCTGGAGCTCTGTATAACAAGAGCTTGGTCAAGGGGGAAAGAACCACCAATCCAATACTTAAACATGTCCTCTTAATGACATCAGTCACCTGCAAAGTAAAATCTTTTTCCTTTTTAATTGGAACTGCTCTAACTGATCATAAAAAAAAAAAAAGAAGAAGAAAAAGGCTTCACAGCACACTTGAAATGTCTTAGAATAGAGGACGGTACTCTGGAGTCAAATGAGAAACTTCAGAAATAAGAGTGCTTAGATTTTACAAGAAAAAGTCAAAGTTCAAACAATACTTAAGTTTAAAACTATCAACCTGTGTCTACGGCACTGACCACTAATACAGGAAAATCAAAATATTCTCATACTCCAATAGAAAGGACAAAAGAGAAAAGCCTAACTATTGGACCTCAAAACCACTGATCCAGAAAACTTGTTTATTTTATTTTCATTTTTACTTTAAACGTTAGCTCAACTGAAGAACACTAAGCCCTCTGTTTGATAAACCTGGAGTTTCTTTTCCTACTTGGAACTTGTGGAGACAGAAAACAGGTTGCTGGATCCACAAGGCAGGTGAAGCTACTATCATCTTCATAGCTCTGACTTCAACTTGAAAGCCTGGAGTCTCTTTCAGAGTTAAGTGACTTTAAATTAAAATGATTTGAGAAAGAAGAAAAGGAAAGATAGAAAAGAAGATAATGGAAAGCCTGAGAAAGAGCTAGGGCAGTCTATTTAAAAGGATATACAAAACATTCCTCTACAGTGAAAGTGTTCTGAAGACAGGTCTTCATGGGATATTTCAACCCTAGCCCCCGCTTTAATATTACATGGTTAGGACTCCCAGGAGACATTCTGAAAGACAATACTTACTGCCCACATGGAAAGTTTTCCTCCCTAGTTCATTAGCTCCCCCACCACCCATCCACCCCATTCCCACCCAACCCCACCCTTCTCCATGAACAAAAATATCAAATAAGTAAAGAAGGTGTGGGCTTTTTGCCCGGCCAAGCCTCTTTTGCGTATTTCTTCTTCTTGGGTTCGTTGACAGCTTCAGGATTAAAGACTGCAGGGTTTGGAGCAGGGTTCATGTTCACTGCTGATGGCACAACAGGAGTCAAGTCCACATCAGGAGCGAGATTGGGGTATGGCATGGGCAAGCCACCAATGAGTGCCGTCCCATGTATGCCATGTGGCTGAGAGCCAGCTTCACTGTGTGTGGGAGGCAGGCCCCCGTAGAGTCCTCCACTGAATGCAAAGTTCTGCATGCGTCTGCTCCCTGATTCCTCCAGACCCAGTGAGCCAGGGCCCTCCACCCGCTTCTTCTGTGGTTTATAAGCAGCAGAGAAGACAAAAAGTAAGACACAAAAATAATATGTTAATTACCACTTTTTATTCTAGCCCTAGAAAAATTGGGGGAAGATCTCAGATGAGGTCCTGGCACACGGTAATGTGTGGGGTGGTCTATTTTATATATATTATTTATTTTCCCTTTTGTTCCCTTTGTTTTGTTGTGGTTATTATTATTGTTATTGATGTTGTCATTGTTGGATAGGACAGAGAGAAATGGAGAGAGAAGGGGAAGACAGAGGGGGAGAGAAAGACAGACACCTGCAGACCTGCTTCACTGCCTGTGAAGCGACCCCCCTGCAGGTAGGGAACTGGAAGCTTGAGCCAGGATCCTTATGTTGGTTCTTGTGCTTCGCACCATGTGTGCTTAACCTGCTGTGCTACCACCTAACTGAATATATATATTCAGAAGATTTTATTTACTTATTAATGAGAAAGATAGGAAGAGAGAAAAAAACAGACATCACTCTGGTACATGTGCTGCCAGGGATTGAACTCAGGACCTCATGCTTGAGAGTCCAATGCTTTATCAACTATGCCATCTCCTGGACCACTATATATATATATATATTTTATAAGAGCACTGTTCAGCTCTGGCTTATGGTGGTTCAGGGGATTAAACCTGGGACTTTGGAGCCTCAGGCATGAGAGTTTGTTTGCATAACCATTATGCTACCTACCCCTGCCCTGTTTGTTTATTTATTTATTAATTATTGGATAGAGACAGAAAAATCGAGAGGGGAGGGAGAAATAGAGAAGGAAAGACACAAAGAGACATATGCAGCACTGCTTCACCACTTGTGAAGCTTTCCTTTTGTAGGCGAGAACCAGGGGCTTGAACCTGGGTCCTTGCACATTGTAATGTGTGTACTTAACCTGGTGCACCACACTGCCTGACCCCAGGTTGCCCATTTTTAAAACATTATTCTGAGAGAAAAACAAATCTGTAGTAACTGAAAGCAGGTTACTCATTGCCTGGTGCTGGGAGTAGGAGCAAATTAACTGTAAAGATACATAAAGGAATTTTCTGGGGGAGATCAGCATCTTATATCTTTATTATATAGTAGTGGTTACTCAGTTGTACTCGTCTGTTCAAAATGTGTGCATTTTATTATATGTAAACTATATAATAAAACTGACATAGAAGTAAAAATGTCTGCTAGTTTTATTCCTTAATGATAATAAGATAATCCTTTTTTTTTTTTTTTTGCCTTCAGGGTTATCACTGGGGCTGGGAGTCTGCACTGCAAATCCACTGCTCCTGGAGGCCATTTTCCTCATTTTTGTTGCCCTTGTTAATTGTCATTGCTGTCGTTGTTGTCAGACAGGACAGAGAGAAATCAAGAGAGATGGGGAAGGGGGGCAGTAGAGAAAGATAAGACACCTGCAGACCTGCTTCACCATTTGTGAAGCGACCCCCTGCAGGTGGGGAGGTGGAGGCTTGAAACTGGGATTCTTATGCCAGTCCTTGTGCTGCACACCATTTGAGCTTAACCCATTGTGCCTAAGGCATGAGTCTGTTTACATAACCATTGCGCTGTCTATCCCCGACCCTTATACACTATTAATAGAATGCTTCCTACCTTGACTGGGACCACTGCAGTCTGCACCATATTCCGGAAGCGACCAACTGAGGGATCTACATCCTCTGCAAAAAAGACAAAGGATGGGTTAGATTGGTAGTCTGCTGGGAGAAATTAGTGTGTAGGGCTCATTGTGAACAAAACTATCACAACAACTCATGAAAATAAAATACAGGGAGGGGGTAGATAGCATAATGGTTATACAGAGAGACTCTCATTTCTGAGGCTTCAATGTCCCAGGTTCAATTCCCCCGCACCACCATAAACCACAGCTGAACAATGCTCTGGTAGTGGTGGTAATAAAATAATAACGATAATAGTAATAATAATAATACAGCTAACATTAAATGTTTACTATGTGCTGGGCACTCTGGTAAATTCTCATACCCTCATGAGGTAGGCCTAGAACAAATACTTAACAGACAAGAGAACAAACTGAAGTCTGGAGGAATAAAGTAACCGGCCCTGTTACCCTACTGGAAATTTATGAGCCAAAATTTAATTCAAGCACTTAACAGGTCTATGCTCTGGTGTTGTGCTGCCTTCCCCATTCTATCTTTCTCTCTTTTGATGGGAGAAAGAAAAGTAGATATTATAACTCATTAAAAACAGAACTAGCATTCACACTCAAGGTTTCCAACATAATTTAGTTTTTTGACTTGAACAACTGCATACAATCAAGACTTTTGATTACACTAACCTGAGTCTCTTTTCAGGGTTACATATACATTACTGTACCCAGCAAGCTTCCAGCTTTACTCACTATGCAAGAAGAAAGTACTAAGGTCAAGCAAAGGACATGCTTTCAGTTATGATTTTGAACATTCAAATGCTTAATTTATCATGCCACTTCCTGGGCCACATGAGCTGATTTATTTATTTGCTGCTTTTTTTTTTTTTTGCCTCCAGGGTTATTGCTGGGGCTCAGTGCCTGTACCATGAACCCACTGCTCCTGGAGGCTATACCCCCCATTTAATTTCTTTATTGGGGAATTAATGTTTTACATTCAACAGTAAATATAATAGTTTGTACATGCATAACATTTCTCAGTTTTCCATATAACAATACAAACCCCACTAGGTCCTCTGTCATCCTTCTTGGACCTGTATTCTTCTCCTCTCTCCCCATATTTTTTCCCTATTTGTTGCCCTGTTTTTTTTTTTTCTTCCAATCATTGTTGTGGTTATTATTACTGCTGTTATTGTTGAATAGGATAGAGAACTGGAGAGAGATGGGGAAGAGAAAGATAGACACCTACAGACCTGCTTCACCGCTTGTCAAGCAACCCCCCTGCAGGTGGGGGGTCAGGGGCTTGAACTGGGATCCTTATGCTGGTCCTTGTGTTTTGCGCTATATGCGCTTAACCCGCTGCGCTACCGCCCAGCCCCCAGGAGCTTAATATTTAAAGCAGTATTTAGTTGTCACTCTATATCCTGAGCATACTCCTGCTGCTGCTGCTGCTGCTGCTGCTGCTACTACTACTTTTTTTTTAGGTCACCTTTAAAAATTTTTAATCTTATGTTACACAAAATGTATTTTATTGTCAGGTCACTGGTCTAAATCAAATAAGAAAATCTGTTAACAGTAATAGAAAACTACATGATGTATGAAACAATTTTTGCAAGCGCATATTAGTTTCTTAGGCTGCTTTGAATAGCTGACCTAAAAATTAATCAGATTAGTCTCTATTTAATCCACAAAATTTCTTGTAAAAGAACATGGATTTTGAAAGCCATCTCAATTTATATAACTCCACACTAAGATAGTCTCTCTCTCTTTTTAAATTCTTTATTGGGGGATTAATAGTTTACAGTTGACAATAAAATACAACAGTTTGTACATGCATAACATTTCCCAGTTTTTCACATAACGATACAACTCCCACTAGGTCCTCCTCTGTCATTATGTTTCAAGACCTGAACCCTCCCCCCATCCACCCCAATCTTTTACTTTGGCACAATACACCAACTCTAGCCCAAGTTCTGCTTAGTGTTTTCCCTTCTGATCTTGTTTTTCAATTTCTGCCAATGAGTGAGATCACCCCATATTCGTCCTTTTGCTTCTGATTTACCTCCCTTAACATGATTCCTTCAAGCTCCATCCAAGATGGGGTGAAGAAAGTGAAATCACCATTTTTAATAGCTGAGTAGTATCCCATTGTATATATAGAACACAAGTTACTCAACCACTCATCTGTTGTTGGACATCTGGGTTGCTTCTAGGTTTTGGCTATAACAAATCATGCTGCTATAAACATAGGCATACCCAAATCTTTCTGGATGGGTATGTTTGGTTCCTTAGGATTTATCTCCAGGGGATCAGGCAGTAGCGCAAGGACCAGCGTATGGATCCTGGTTCAATCATTGGCTCCCCACCTGCAGGGAAGTCGATTCACAAGTGGTGAAGCAGGTCTGCAGGTGTCTATCTTTCTCTCCCTGTCTTCCCTTCCTCTCTCCATTTTGTCTCTGTCCTATCGAACAACGATGACATCAACAATAACAATAACTACAACAATAAAACAACAAGAGCAACAAAAGGGAAAATAATAACAATAAAAAATTAAAGGAAAAAAAAAAAAGGATATATCCCCAGGAGAGGAATTGCAGGGTCATAAGGTAGGTCCATTTTTTTTTTTTTAATATTTATTTGTTTTACTTTTTGTTGCCCTTGTTTTTATTGTTGTTGTAGTTATTATTGTTCATGTCGTCATTGTTGAATAGGACAGAAAGAAACGGAGAGAGAAGGGGAAGACAGAGAGGGGGAGAGAAAGATAGACACCTGCAGGCCTGCTTCACCTCCCCTGAAGCAACTCCCCTGCAGGTGGGGAGCGGGGACTTGAACCAGGATCCTTATGCCGGTCCTTGTGTTTTGAGCCACGTGTGCTTAACCCGCTGCACTACCGCCCGACTCCCGGTAGGTCCACTTCTAATCTTCTGAGGGTTCTCCAGACTGCTTTCCACAGAGGTTGGACCAACTGACATTCCCATCAGCAGTTCAGAAGAGTTTCTTTGTCCCCACAACCTCTCCAGAATTTGCTGCTGCTACCTTTTCTGATGTATAGCATTGTCACAGGAGTGAAGTGGTATCTCCCTGTTGTCTTTATTGCATATCTCTGACCATCAATGACTTGCTTTTTTTCATATGTCTCTTGGCCTTTCAGATCGCTTCTGTGAATATTCTGTTCATGTCCTCTCCCCATTTTTGGATAGGGTCATGTGTTTTCTTGTTGTTGAGTTTGGTAAGCTCTTTATATATTTTGGTTGTTAGCCTCTTATCTGACTTATGGCATGTAAAGATCTTCTCCCACTCTGGGAGTTCTCTTTGTTTGGGTGGCGATTTCTTTTGCTGTGTAGAGGCTTTTTTTTTTAAATTTATTTTCCCTTCTGTTGTCCTGTTTTTAATTGCTGTTGTAGTTATTATTGTTGTTGTTATTGATGTCATCATTGTTAGATAGGATAGAGAGAAATGGAGAGAGATGGGGAAGACAGAGGAGGGTTGAAAGATAGACACCTGCAGACCTGCTTCACTGCTTGTGAAGTGACTCCCCTGCAGGTGGGGAGCTGGGATCCTTACGCCAATCCTTGTGCTTCACACCACATGCGTTTAACCTCCTGTGCCTGACTCCCTTGCAGAAGCTTTTTAATTTGATGCAGTTCCATTTGTTTATTTTTGTTTTAGTCTTCTTTGTAATTGGACTCATTTCATTGAAGATGCCTTTAAAATTTATAAGGAAAATAGTTCTGCCAATATTTTCCTCTAAGAATTTGACAGTTTCTGCACTAATACTATTGTTAATACTATCCTTCTTTCCTTCCTTTCTCCCAACCTCCCGCCTTCCCTCCCTTTCCTTCCCTTCTTATGTGTTTTTTTTTTTTTTTTTTTTTTTTACCAGAGCACTGATCAGCTCTGGCTTATGGGAGTGTGAAGAACTGAATTTGGGAGCCTCAGGCACGAGATGAGAGTATCTTTGGATAGCCATTATGTTATCTACCCTGCCCACTATTATTTCTTTCTTTCTTTCTTTCTTTTTTAATTTATTTTTGGATAGAGACAGAGAGAAATTGAGGGGAAGGGGAGACAGAGACACCTGCAGCCTCATATCATGCAAGGCTTCTATGAACAACTATATGCCACCAAGCTAGAGAACCTGGAAGAAATGAATGATTTCCTAGATACCTACCAACTTCCAAAACTAAGTAAAAAGGAAGTGGATAACATGAACAGACCCATCACAGCTAATGAAATTGAAACAGTTATCAAAAAGACACAAAGAAGTGGAAAGATATTCCATGTTCATGGGTTGGAAGAATTAACATCATCAAAATGAATATATTACCCAGAGCCATCTACAAATTTAATGCTATCCCCATCAAGATCCCAAGCACATTTTTCAGGAGAATAGAAAAAACGCTACAAATGTTTATCTGGAACCAGAAAAGACCTAGAATTGCCAAAACAATCTTGAGAAAAAAGAACAGAACCGGAGGCATCACACTGCCAGATCTCAAACTATATTATAGGGCCGCTGTCATCAAAACTGCTTGGTACTGGAACATGAATAGACACACTGACCAGTGGAATAGAATTGAGAGCCCAGAAATGAGGCCCCACACGTATGGACATCTAATCTTTGACAAAGGGGCCCAGACTATTACATGGGGAAAACAGAGTCTCTTCAACAAATGGTGTTGGAAACAATGGGTTAAAACATGCAGAAGAGGGGGTCGGGCGGTGGCACAGTGGGTTAAGCACATCTGGCGCAAAGCGCAGGGACCGGCGTTAGGATCCCGGTTCGAGCCCCCGGCTCCCCACCTGCAGGGGAGTCGCTTCACAGGCGGTGAAGCAGGTCTGCAGGTGTCTATCTTTCTCTCCCCTTCTCTGTCTTCCCCTCCTCTCTCCATTTCTCTCTGTCCTATCCAACAACGAATTGTGTCAACAAGGGCAATAATAATAACCACAACGAAGCTACAAGGGCAACAAAAAGGAGGAAAAATGGCCTCCAGGAGCGGTGGATTCATGGTGCAGGCACCGAGCCCAGCAATAACCCTGGAGGAGGGAAAAAAAAAAAAAAAAAAAACATGCAGAAGAATGAAACTGAATCACTGTATTTCACCAAATACAAAAGTAAATTCCAAGTGGATCAAGTACTTGGATGTTAGAACACAAACTATCAAATACTTAGAGGAAAATATTGGCAGAACTCTTTTCCACATAAATTTTAAAGACATTTTCAACGAAACGAATCCAATTACAAAGAAGACTAAGGCAAGTATAAACCTATGGGACTACATCAAATTAAAAAGCTTCTTCACAGCAAAGGAAACCACTACCCAAACCAAGAGACCCCTCACAGAATGGGAGAAGATCTTTACATGCCACACATCAGATAAGAGTTTAATAACCAACATATATAAAGAGCCTGCCAGACTCAACAACAAGACAACAAATAACCCCATCCAAAAATGGGGGGAGGACTTGGACAGAATATTCACCACAGAAGAGATCCAAAAGGCTGAGAAACACATGAAAAATGTTCCAAGTCTCTGATTGTCAGAGAAATGCAAATCAAGACAACAATGAGTTATCACTTCACTCCTGTGAGAATGTCATACATCAGAAAAGGTAACAGCAGCAAATGCTGGAGAGGTTGTGGGGTCAAAGGAACCCTCCTGCACTGCTGGTGGGAATGTCAATTAGTCCAACCTCTGTGGAGAACAGTCTGGAGAACTCTCAGAAGGCTAGAAATGGACCTACCCTATGACTCTGCAATTCCTCTCCTGGGGATATATCCTAAGGAACCCAACACATCCATCCAAAAAGATCTGTGTACACATATGTTTTGGGCAGCACAATTTGTAATAGCCGAAACCTGGAAACAACCCAGGTGTCCAACAACAGATGAGTGGCTGAGCAAGTTGTGGTATATATACACACAATAGAATACTACTCAGCTGTAAAAAATGGTGACTTCACCGTTTTCAGCCGATCTTGGATGGACCTTGAAAAAATCATGTTGAGTGAAATAAGTCAGAAACAGAAGGATGAATATGGGATGATCTCACTCTCAGGCAGAAGTTGAAAAATAAGATCAGAAAAGAAAACACAAGTAGAACCTGAAATGGAATTGGCGTAGTGCACCAAAGTAAAAGACTCTGGGGTGGGTGGGTGGGGAGAATACAGGTCCATGAAGGATGATAAATGACATAGTGGGGGTTGTATTGTTAAATGGGAAACTGGGGAATGTTATGCATGTACAAACTATTGTATTTACTGTTGAATGTAAAATAGTAATTCCCCAATAAAGAAATAAATTAAAAAAAAAAAAAAGAAGTAGCTATGGGAACTAAAGCTACCTCTCCTCTTAATAGCTTATGTGTTCAACAGGTCTGCAAAAGGGAGGGGGGCTAAGCCTCTGGAGAACCCTGTGCTAGCTGGTGGTGCTTAGGTCACTTTCTTTCTCCTCATTCCCTTTAGTCATTCTACTTCTCGAGAGGATAGATTCACTCCAGGATATCTATGTTCCAAAGATATGTACCAACAAACTTGTTGCTACTTTGTTTTTTTTTTTGCCTCCAGGGTTATCTCTGGGGCTTGGTGCCGCACTACAAATCCACACTGCTACTGGAGGCTATTTTTCCCATTTTGTTGCCCTTGTTGTGGTTGTTACTGCTATTGCTGTTATAGCTGTTGTTATTATTGGATAGGACAGAGAGAAATTGAGAGAGGAGGGGAAGCTACCATCCAGCCCCTGTTACTCTCTTCTATCAGTTCCATAGGAAAAGCTGATTGCATAAAAGGCAAGAGGAATGATGATGGTGATATTAACACTTCTCAAGGGTTTACTGAGCGTTGATCTTAAGAATTTTTACATATATATTAATCATACAATGTCTCTACCAATTCAGTGAGGCCAGTAGTCTATTCACTTGCTTAGCCAAGATCACAAAGCTATTAAGTGGCTTTCTAACCTAGGCCCTCTGATTTTGGAGCACATCCATGTGCATACAAGACTCTATTGTTCCCAAACTAACTTTATTCTTTTTATTTAAGAAAGTGGCGCGTTCGTGAGCTCCCCCGAAAAAGAAAAAAAAAAAAGTGGAGACACCAAATATCTTTCAGAATCTGTCACTATGTAATACTACCTAAATATAATGCTTTAATATAGCTTAGGGCAATTAACTTTCAACAAGAAAAATTAGAGTGGATCACACCTTGACTCTTAATCAAGATTCAAAAGACTGTTGTGTCCAGTAGTATACAAATTTCTGGCTGCTCATCAGCATAAACATTTTTTTTAAATTACAGATTTCTAGATACAAATCCTAGTGACTATTATTCAATAGGTTCTAGGATCTAGAATTAAGTTTCCCAGATTATTCAGTCTCTGCTCAAATAATTCCCCCAGATAATTTCAGATTTTTTTCACCAAAACAAAGTAGGAAGATGCCTCACCTGGGTTGATGATCTCATCATCCTCACTGAAAGTCACCCTTGAGTTCTTCCTCTTCCTCTTTGGTCTCTGGATATCTAGATTCCCCTCCTCAATGGTGAGGGTGGAAATCCTCTTGTTATGGGCAGTGTTGAATTCTGTGAGGTTCTAGACCAGGGTTCACATGGGAAAGACAGAAATCAGTACAGAGGATATTCAAAAGAGAATTTAATACTAAAGAACAGGAAGGTATTATGGGCCTCCCTTGATGAAAGGAAGATGAAATTCTCTTGTGCATTCAGAAAAGATTATCCTTTTTTTTTTTTCAGAAAAGATTATCCTTAAGACTAATATCCTTAAGACTAATAAACTAACAAGCTTCATTTGACAGAATGTGGACCATAAATCAAACTAATGGGGCAGTGATATATAAAAAGAAACAACGGGTCTTGAGCTCAAAATAGGTTCATCTGTGCATTTATCCTGGAGTAAGATATCATAGCACTGAATCTTCCTTAAGTGAGGTGTGAGCTAGGCTCAAATCTGGGTGACATGTAAGACAAAGCAGTACAGCAAGCAATCCCGACAGCCCAAAAACTACTTTAAAGTAATAGAACAGAGATACGTCAATTGATAGCTTTATTCCCAGAAACACTCTCTACTGAAACTTGTAAGGACACTGCTAATGTACTCAATATTTTGTTACTCTTCATCCTTGTCTGCCTCCACTGCAATGCATATATGTATCTCACAATTAACTTGGCTTCAGTATTGCTGCCTGTCTCCTTCTAATCCTTTGAACTTAATCCAATCTGCATTGCAGTTTGAGATATTCCAAAATCTTGAGAATGAGAACTTAGGGAGGATATAACATGCTGAACTAGAAGATGAGGAAGCATGCAATAGCCTGGAGGAAAAATGGCAAGTGACTGCCAATAAGTTTTTTGCTGAGTGTACTTCCATAGAACAAAATAACCTATATATATATTTAAAATATTTATTTATAGTATATGTAATAAATGGGGAGGATAAACCAGAGCATCACTCTGGCACATGAAATGTTGGGGATCAAACTTGGGACCTCATGCTTCAGTGTCCAACACCCTACTCAACTGCACTACTTCCTAGGCTGCCAAAATAACTTCTAAGATTCAACTATGCTTTCCTCCCCTAGAGCTGAGAAACCACATAGGTAGACAATAGTAGTTGCATTTGAGTGGTTTTTAAGGGCATGCTTACACCTGTCTAACTGAATAAGCCAACTGCATCAGTGCAGTGACAGACATGAGGACTACAGCCACATCACAAACAACAGGAGGTCAGACTACTGGAGGTCAGATTCTAGGAAAGGAACATTTTAGCACTTTAAAATGAAATCTTAAAAATACTATTAAGACTCAGTGTTCCAAACAAATAAGTGAAATCTTATAAAAGTCACAGCTTTTAGGGCAGCTAGAACAAAAACAGTCCAGTTCTACTCAGAAGATTCCTGGGCTATTCAGACAACATTAGAACAAATATATATATGATGTAAATGAATGAAAGCTTTAGTCTCTCTAACCTTGTGCTATCTTACTGAACTTTATAGATGATGGAAATGTTCTCTGCCTGGACTATTTAATATGGTAGTCACTAGCCACATATATGTGACTACTGAGGAAGTGAAATATGGTTATGGCTACTATATTGGATAGTACAGCTCTAGGTAACATAATTCCATGCCTTGGTTTCTTACATTTAGTGAACGTGTGTAAGACAACCATGAAGATGTACTGGCAGGAAACCCAGTCTGCTTGCTAATCCTGGACATACAATATCCAAACGCTCAAAGTATGACTATCTGAGGTATACCTCAACTCTCTAAAACTGCATAAGTAGTATAGGCCCATGAGCAGGCTTAAGACAACCTCCAGCTGCTAAGTTAATGGTATTTCAAGCTACGCAGCCACATAGCTACAAGAGATAAAACAATGACATGGGATTACATCAAGCTCAGTTTCCTCCTCTGGCAGCCCCAGTAAGCCCTTGAGTTCATCATCCTCTCCACCCATCTTCTCATCTCCTTTCACAGCTGATGGCAATGTCTGAGGCTTCTCACGTAGAGTGTACGCCCTTGTAGATGCGCCAAATGAGACTGTGGAATCGATGGGGATTTGCTGAGGCTTGTGAGGTTCCAACCGAATGTGACCCAAGAAAGTGCCGTGTGCTGAGAATAACCAAATGAGAAATGTGAGGGGAAAAAACAAACAAACAAAAAACCACCAACCTGAGTCACAGAAAGGACAGCAGCTCCTCCAATCACATCAGTTTTGCTTTTAAAATGAAAATGGCACTGGGTCCATTTTGCATCCCTTGTCATTAGTCACAATTAAAAGGAAAACTCCTTCACTGAGTCTTGAATCTCTTCAGTGGATTTCTTATACATCTTCAGACCTGCTGTTACCCCAAATAATAAATACCACTGCTTACTCTCTTTGCCAGACAAACATGGCTTCATTTGGGGAGGGGGGGGTATCAACCCAGCAATAGTCATTCCCTCCCAAGGGAGGAGACAAGCACTGCTATGATCTGATCTCTCTAGCCCAACTCTAAAAAGTAATGGCAGTTATGCCAGGACAAAATAAGAAGGCTGGTCAAAATATGTGCAATATCAATGCAAATGCAGGCAAAAATGGAGACTAGGAATATTTTTTCATGTGTGCATTCTGTATGTTATGAAACAGAGAAAAGAAATGAGATAGATTTGCAAGTATTGGAGAGACAAAGCTCTCCAAATCCATTATATGTGCAGAGGTGTGTGTGTGTGTGTGTGTGTGTGTGTGTGTGTGTGTGTACACCAACGGAAAGGAGTAGAAGAATATGGAATAGTCAGGAAGCAGAATTCTTTTCATTTTACACTGTATTCATAGACAGGCAAAAT
Organism: Erinaceus europaeus; assembly: GCF_950295315.1. Classification (NCBI taxonomy): domain Eukaryota; kingdom Metazoa; phylum Chordata; class Mammalia; order Eulipotyphla; family Erinaceidae; genus Erinaceus; species Erinaceus europaeus. The sequence continues at coordinate 43,145,003 of NC_080174.1, read as the reverse complement.
TAAAAACTTCAGGGCCCCATGCAGTCAAACCTTGATTCCATTTTTGTGGATTATTTTAGGCAAAGTTGAAAATCTAGTAAGAGTGCTCATGGAATTAAAATTGGTATTAGTAGTTAAAGCAAAATGTTAGCTACAAATAAAGTTGCTTAAAACATGTATTTTTATGAAGCCTCAGGCATGAATCTCTTCGCATAACCTTCAGCTATCTACCTCGCCCTAAAAACATATATTTTTAAAAATGTCCTGCACCACTTTACTATGTGAGCAAAACCAATCTCAACTTCTGCTTAACTTGGACCATAATTTACCATGGTTCTATATCCCTAATTTCTGGTGGCTGTTTTGGGTTTGTTTTCAATGCATATCTATTGCTCCTACAGGGCAATGCTCCCCAAAGCCCTCTTCTCTCTCCAGTTATCAATTATTTCAGGAAAGGAGATAATTACACGAATAGAGAAGGGCTGATTTAAAAACCAAATGTAAACTTCTTTCTTGATGAGCAATAAGACACACTTTCAAAATTAAGGCACCCAAGAGCATTTTCACATTGCCCAGAAGGGAATGTGTGAAATGGGATGGGATATGAGTTACTTACTACTGTTGAGATCTATTAGGAAAACTCTCTTCAGATGCTTGTGGTAGACCAAGGCAGCGTGGACCCGAGAGCAAGACTGGTGGTCAATGGTAAAGTCACACAAATCAGGGTTTCTCCCAAATAAGTAATACTTCTTCTCATCAATAATCAGTTTCTAAATAAATATTAAATTAAATATTACTCAAGTCTGTTTCAACAGGTTTTAGTAAAAACTCTTCTAATAAAAAAGTAGAGGATACTGAATAGATAAAATTCCTTGCCAAGTTGAAAAAAATTACTTTCCATTATTCATCAAGATAAAGAACTCAGAATAATTAGCTAACACTGGGGTGGGGGGAATGGTAATTAATCTCCCCAAATATGGTGGTTAAATGTCTAGTGTTGGCTTGAAAATAAGTCCCTAATTAGATGAAGTTATCCTGCAAAAGTAAGTTGTCTTCTCTCCACTGGAAACTTAAGATTTCACTGGATCTTGATTTTAGATCAAGGAAGAAACAAGAAGCACAATCTATAAAGCAGTAAGACTGCTTTTCAGAAAATAAGCATTCAAATGAAGACTATCATTTAGTCAGGAAAAGGAAGGGGCAAATAAATACCTACCTAAATTCTAATAATTCTGTCATATCCCACAAATATCTCTGAACCTTCTTTTGGAACTGGAATTACAACAGACATAGTATGAACCTCTATACCTAACTTCATTGTCCCATTTCACTTTGGTCACACACAAAAATGTTTTATTTACAGTTAACTCTAAATGCGTATTTGCTGTGTCCAAAGCAACTACTGTACAAGGCAAAGAGTTGGCTTGGGAGAAGCAGGCGTGAGGAATGATATTTATTGAAAAATCATCAATGCTAGGCATTAGTCAGTTAATTAATTTTACCAGAACACTGCTCAACTCTTGTTTATGGTGGTGTGGGGGAATGAACCTGGAACTTTGGAACCTCAGGCATGAAAATCTTTTTGTATAAGCATTATGCTGTCTCTCTACCCAATGCTAGGCATTTTAAGCAGATCTAATCCTTAAGACAACTCTGAAACAAGTGCCGTCTCTAATGTTAAAAATAAGAAAACAGATTCAAAGAGGAAGTCACTCACCCAAGGTTGCCCACCTAGTAAAGCAGCAGATATAGGATTTAAACTCAGGTGTGAATGACTTGCAATGCTAACATTCTAACAATGTGCCATGGGTTTGAAATATTTCTTTTTTAAAAAAAATATTGATTTACTTATTCATTCCCTTTTGTTGCCCTTGTTTTATTTGTCGTTGCTGGATAGGACAGAGAAAAATGGAGAGAGAAGGAGAAGACGGAGAGGGGGAAAGAAAGACACCTACAACCTGCTTCACTGCCTATGAAGGGATGCCCCTGCAGGTGGGGAGCCGGTCCTTGTGCTTTGCACAAGCGCTTAAACCTGCTGTGCTACCACCTGACTCCCGGTTTGAAATATTTCTAAGAACTCCATAGATTTTCCAGTTTCTACTGTGGCGCTGAAAAAATAAAACTACAGGGGCCAGTGGTGGCACACCTGGTTGAACGCTCACATTACAATGTGCAAGGACCTGGGTTCGAGCCCCTGGTCCCCACCTGCAGGGGGAAAGCTTTGCAAGTGGTGAAGCAAGGCTGCAGGTATCTGTCTCTCTCCCCCTTCTCTCTCAATTTCTGGCTGTCTCTATCCAATAAATAAAGTTAATAAAAATAATTTAAAAACTAAAGTGGTCCAGGAGGTGGCGATTGGATAAAGTATTGGACTCTCAAGCATGAGATTCTGAGTTTGATCCCCGGCAGCACATGTACCAGAGTGATACCTGGTTCTTTCTCTCTCTCCTCCTATCTTTTTCATTAATAAATAAATAAAATATTTTTAAAACTTAAAAAAATAAAGCTACAAAGTGCTCCAATGTAGTAGCAGAAAAGGATTTCACAAACCAGCAAAGTGTTTTTAATTAAAATCATGGGGGAGAGCTGAAGAGAGAGCTCAGGTGAGGCTATGTCCTGCCACACATGCCTGGACCCCAGCACCACAGCCAGTACAGTGTGTTTCCAGCTTTCTCTATCTAAATGAAAAAGCTGACCTGGAGCAGTGAAACTGCACAAGAGGCTCTGACAGAAGCCGGGAGTGGGGGGGAGGGGGTGAAGCTGAGGGTGTATGTGGGGGAGAAGGAACTGCTTTAGCATTGTAAACTTTTTATTTTGCCAAAATAAAAAGACAATCACTGAATAGTATCGTTGCAATCATTTTATGCAAATATGAACAACTGACAAGGATAAAGGTGCATTCTTTGTGTTGAATCTTGCTTTAGGAAAGCTTAAACTTTCCTTATTTTTCTTTTAATCCTAGATCAGCAAAGTCTTTACTGTAGATTGGACTGTCTTAAACAAAGACAAATTATTACTAACATTCTTTCTAGTTCTAAAAGTCTGCAATCTGCCTACACTGAAGATAACCATCATTTGGGTATGTTTTGTTTACCCTTTAAACACAAGGTCTCTGTAAATTCTACTTCACTTTTCACACTATATTCCTTCTAAATTTTCTGAAAGATAGCACAAAGCTGAATACAGGACAGTCAAATTAGTATAGTACCAAGTGGAGAAACAAGAGCTTTATATTTCATTCCTGCCCATGTCACTGAACTCACAGGGAGCTGCAACTGTCCTCTATGGTTTTTGTGTTCCTCTTACAAATCTATTAAAGCAAAACATAATTTTCATGCACTGACAACAGTAATTACTGAACACTTCATATGCTATACATTGTGCTGAGTATATTGTTATAACATTCTGTTCCTACCATTCTGGGAGGTACATTGCAGTATTATTCCTATTATCACAGGTAACAAAATTGAGGCATAAAAAATTAACCTATTCAAGTTATTCAATAGCTAAATATTTGTAAGATGGATTAGAATTAAACTTCAGAGTTAAGGTTTTTTTGTTCACCACATCATCATTCATCTTCCTCCCTTCCTTCATTCCTCTTTTCCTCTCATTTTTTAAAATTTATTTCTTTTACCAGAGCACTTATGAGCTCTAGCTTATGGTGGTGCGGGGGATTGAACCTGGGACTTTGGAGCTTCAGTCATTGAGAGTATCTTTGCATAACTATTATGCTACCTACTCCCATCCCTCATTTATTTATGTATTTATTTTATTTTTTACCAGAGCACATTGCTCAGCTGTGGTGTGGAGAACTGAACCTAAGGAGAGACTCAGGAATGGAAGTCTCTTTGCATAATCGTTATACTATCTCCCCTCACCCTACATCATGTATCTTCTTCAATAAATAAACCATAGCAACAAATAAACCATAGCAGCAAGGAACATTTTGAAGAGTGAGCCAGTACTACAGGCCACACTCTAAATTGTTCTTTAGACAATAATTTACCCAGTTCCTTTCAAGGTTAGCCTTACGGCTCAACTATTTCAAATTAATCTAGATATGTGGGTCATCTCTGGGAAAAATTATCTAGCAGTGCACAGAAGCTGTAGGCAAAGCTTGTCTCAGGCCCATACATGTATGAAGCAGCATCAAGATCTAACAAAAACCAGACAGTCCAATTTGACAATCCTTTTCATGTCTGCTTAAACCCAAATTTTAAGACTCGAGCTAAGGTTCAACAGAAAACATGCTGTAGAACAGAATGGTCTGAAATATCAAATCTTGTCAAGTAATATTTACACAGATTGAATCTCATTGCAATTTATCATAAGTATTTATATGCATACAGATTATGTTCTCACAAACTTAACTTGCTAACCAGAGGGCTCATAGGTTAGTTTCAAGGAAAACAATACAGTCTCTTGAGCAATGACAGTGTTAGGGATGCTGACCCCACTATGTAGCAAAAAGTCTGCCAATAACAACTAACTCCCCTAAACTTAGTAATGGCTTGTTTCTAGCCAGAAGCCTTACCTATCATAACATCCACTGTTGATAAGTACAAATCTATATATGCTGTATATACTGTATTTCTATAATAAATTAAGAAAATATCATTTAGAAAAATCATAAGAAAACTATATTCACAGTCCTATATTATATATACTAGCACCATGGGTTTACACCATCTTTATTACCAACAAAATCTGTATGTAAGTGTTGCCCGCATAGTTCAAACATGTTAGTCATGGGTCAACTGTACATAAAACTGACAGCTCCTAGGATGTAATAAGACACAGACCAAATTTCTATATCTCTAAGTTACCAGAATAACATCAGAGATTTAGGGGTTTACAAAGGGAGGGTCTTCATATTAAATATATACATTCACTATTAAAGGCATCTCAGTTACAGAAAGGTTAAAATGTAGGGGGAATTAATGTCTTAGAATTGTTGGACAATGTACTTCTGTCCAAGTGAACAAAAGAATGCATTTTTTTTAACAGTCAATAAAGTCACAATATCTTATGTAGTTATAGTTACCACTATCCAGTTGTGCCTCTGAGTTATAACTCAGAATGTATCTTTACACACTGGGCTTAAAAGACTCATGGCTTTTGTTTTAATATTGCACTTCTTGAACCCAGCTATCACAACACATCACAAGCCTTTGACACAAGGCTAGGACACAGATAGCTCGGTTAGTATCAAGTGCTACCTAAATTCTTAAAAATAAGCACATCATAGTACAGTCCTCTCAAACAATATAATGATGATAAAAGACTGTAACTTGACAATTATGTAGCAAATTCATTAAACCTAAGATTACTGGAAGACAGAGAATATTATCAGTTAATGGAAACAAGCAATCAAAGGGACGTTTGACAAATTAGAGCGCTGTGAAAAATATGAATTACTTCACAAGAGAATGTATTATAATTAGGCCAAGGACTCCCCGTTTCTCCCCACTGCAATCTAAAGATTTACAAAATTCTAGTTAAAAAAAAACAAACAGCTTTTTATAAGTCTTTAGTTTCATATTATTAGCAACAATATTTCCTATTTGTGAAACATTAGATAAAAAGATTTTTTTAAATATTTAATTTATTTATTCCCTTTTGTTGCCCTTGTTGTTTTATTGTTGTAGTTATTATTGTTGTCGTCATTGTTGGACAGGACAGAGAGAAATGGAGAGGAGAGGAAGACAGAGGGGGAGAGAAAGATAGATACCTACAGACCTGCTTCACCACCTGTGAAGCAACGCCCCTGCAGGTGGGGAGCCAGGGCTCGAACTGGGATCCTTGCTGGTCCTTCCACTTTGCGCAACGTGCGCTTAACCCGCTGTGCTACAGCCCAACTCCCAGATAAAAAGATTTTAGACACTTTAGCCAAATCATTTCCTTGAATAATCTTGACATTTTATAAACCTTCAGGGAGAAGACCCAAGGTCAAAGCTACAGTGACTGGTTAAGGGCAAAATTCATACCTTAGTACTATCTAAAATACCACCTGAGTACATTAGAAAGTATTTCAACATCCTGAAATTAACAGCAACATATTTATAGAACATTTGTCAGGAGAGCTAATAGCTTTCAACTATCTGAAGAAAGCTTAAATTCAGAAAAATGTGCTTATACTCCATTTCTTGGCAAATAAATGGTTCCATAGGGATTTTATTTATCTATGTATTGATTTTTGCCAGAGCACTGCTCAACTATGGCTTGTAGTGGTGCTGGGGATTGAACCTAGGACCCTGGAGACTAAAGCATGAAAATCCTTCATATAACCATTATGTTATCTTCCCAGTCCAGTCCCACTAGGATTTAAAAAACTTTATACAACCTAACACTAAGATACTATGTGATGTTCCTTCTAGACACTTGTATAAAAGCTAGAATTCTACTTAACTTTTCCTTGACAGTACTTCCCCCCGCTTTTGAAAAAGATTTTTATTTATTAATAAGAAAGATAAGAGAGAAAGAACCAGACATCACTCTGGTACATGTGCTGCCAGGGATCGAACTCAGGACCTCATGCTTTAGAGTTTAGTGCTTTATCAATTGTGCCACTTCCTAGACTACGATAGTACTTATTTCAATTATAGTCATTTATTTATTTATATGTGACATTCTTTCCCACTCACTGATTCTCACAGGACAGGAGCCATATTTGTTTTTTGTCTGTTTTATTTATTTGTTAATGTATTTATTCCCTTTTGTTGCCCTTGTTTTATTTATTTTTAATATATTTATTTATTTTTCCCTTTTGTTGCCCTTGTTGTTATTGTTGTAGTTATTATTGTTGTTATTGATGTCATTGTTGTTGGATAGGACAGAGAGAAATGGAAAGAGGAGGGGAAGACAGAGGGGGGAGAGAAAGATAGACACCTGCAGACTTGCTTCACCACTTGTGAAGCGACCTCCCTGCAGGTGGGGAGCTGGGGGCTCGAACCAGGATCCTTCCGCTGGTTCTCGTGCTGTGCACCATGTGCGCTTAACCCACTGCACTACCGCCCGACTCCCAACCCTTGTTTTATTGTTGTAGTTATTGTTGTTGATGTTGGATAGGACTGAGAGAAATGGAGAAAGGAGAGGAAGACAGAGAAGAGGAGAGAAAGATAGACACCTGCAGACCTGCTTCACAGCCTGTGAAGTGACTTCCCTCCAGGTAGGGAGCTGGGGGGCTCGAACCGGGGTCCTTACTCCAGTCCTTGTGCTTTGCACCATGTGCGCTTAACCCGCTGCACTACTGCCTAACTCCCAGGAGCCATATTTGTTTTGATTACTGCTGTAGTACCTACGCCAAGTGCAATGACTGACACACAGTAAGCTCTCAATGAATGTTTTCAATGAATGCCATTATATTTTTTTAACTTAATTATCTTAGTTTACTTAGGCTGGGCCTAAATCTCATAAAAACAGTTTCAAAATCAAACTCAGTCTAAACCATTCACTTCAGTTTTTGCTTATCTATGCCTTCCACATATATCCATATAACGCAGAGGGGAAAAAGACAATTCATCAAGTTAGAGGGCTTCTAGTTTAATAGGAGCCTGTAGGACTATGATCTGTTAAATCTTCCATTTGGAAAAAAGCTAAGTGTCTATGGGAGATATGAGGATTGAATGTGTTATATCACAAAGTGCTTTTAATAGAGAAAGTTAAAAAAAAAAAAGGATGAACGAAAGTAGCATTGCTGAAAACAAAACACAGGAGAGGGGGTGGCAAAGTGAGTCACTGGTAAAAAAAAATCTTTAGTGTGTAGGGAAAAAGAGGAAGACATGTATTTCCATACCTCAATTAGTTTGTCTCCTTTGACTACATCCAGATGTAAACCAGGTGGGGGTTTACCTGCCCTGAAAAATAAGAATGAAAAGAGGATTTTCAGGTTGAGTTCATAAATAGCATTTATAATCATTGTCCCATTCAACACTGCAGCTCTGCTACCAATCTATAATTAGTTCATGTTCAAGCAGAAATGTCATCTACTTCACTGCTATTACAGCTTCTTTTTCTGACACTTAACTTCCCCAATGATTCAACTGCTCTAAAACAGATTTTAGTGAGTCTCTATTTAGAGCAATACTCAAAACACCTATATTTGAAACACTGACTTACCTACCTTGGAGAGAAAGGAGCACAGAGTATTTTATCTTAGGAAGCCTTGTCACTTAAAGATTGAATGTAAAATCTGCCACTACCACCAAAACCATAAAGAAAAAATCAGTTGATATTTAAAAAAATTTTTTTTACATTTATTTATTCCCTTTCGTTGCCCTTGTTTTATTGTTATAGGTATTATTGTTGTTATCGATGTCATTGTAGTTGGATAGGACAGAGAGAAATGGAGAGAGGAGGGTAAGACAGAGAAGGGGAGAGAAAGATCGACACCTAAAGACCTGCTTCACTGCCTGTGAAGCGACTCCCCAGCAGGTGGGGAGCTGGGAGCTCCAACCGGGATCACTGCACCACCTGCGCTTAACCCTCTGGGCTACCGCCCGACTCCCATCAGTTGATATTTTAAGCTTATCAAGATTATCAGTACAGGGGCCAGGTGGTGGCACACCTGGTTAAATTAATCCTTCACATTGTAAGTGCACAAGGACCCAGGTTCAAGGCCCTGGTCTCCACTTACAGAGGGAAAGCTTCACAAGTGGTGAAGCTGTGCTGCAGGGGTCTATCTCCCCTCTCTCATTTTTTCTGTCTCTATCCAATTAAATACACAAATATATGGAAAAAATAAATCTTTAAAAGAGAAATTATCATCACAGAACATGCAGAATATATTGTCTTGAGCTCTGACACCAAATCAGAACTGATTAGGGATCTAAAGCAATACAAAACCATGCTTATGAAATGAATTATCAAATAAATACGAATTTTTTTATTACCCTGAACAGTCTTTTCAACAATGGCATGTCTGAAGAAACTTTTCCTTTTTTCATCTTTTATTTGTAGTTAATAGTGAGTCAGAAGACTGTAAAATTACAGTGTATAGGGACTTGGGAGGTAGCACAGTGGGTTAAGTGCAGGTGGCTGCAAAGCGCAAGGACCAGGGTAAGGAACCCGGTTTGAGGCCCCGGTTCCCCACCTGCAGGGGAGTCGCTTCACAGGCAGTGAAGCAGGTCTGCAGGTGTCTATCTTTCTCTCCCCTTCTGTCTTTCCCTCTTCTCTCCATTTCTCTGTCCTATCCAACAACAACGACATCAATAACAATAATAACAATAACAATTTTTTTAAAAAGGGCAACAAAAGGGAAAACTTAAAAAAGCTTTCCTGCCTGAGGTTCCATAAATAATAAATAAATAAGATTACAGTGTATAGTCCCACACCAAACCCACCATCAAAATTAAAGAAATTTTTATTGTGGTCCGGGAGATGGTGCAGTGGATAAAGCACTGGACTTTCAAACATGAGGTCCTGAGTTCGCCGCCCTCCCCCCTGCCCCCCCCCCCTAGCACATGTACCAGAGTGATGTCTGGGCTTTTTTTTTCCTCTCTCTCTCTCCTCCTATCTTTCTCATTAATAAATAAAATCTTTTTTAAAAAGAGAAATTTTTATTTATACTTATAACCAAACTATTTAAAGGGGATACATATATCTCAAAGCATCTAACAGTGTCTGGTACATAACAGACTGAGGAAATGGTAGGTGGTCTGAGCCTCTTTTAATTACAAGCTTACAGGGGCTGGGCAGTGGCATAGCAGGTTGAGCACGAAATTCCAATAGACAAGGATGGAGGTTCAAGCCCCTGGTTCCCACCTGCCAGAGGGAAGCTCCACTAGTGACGAAGCAGTGCTGCACCTCTCTTTCTCTTTCCCTGTCAATTTCTCTGTCCTTTGAAAGAATGCATAAGTTGTTAAAAAGAAAAAATGTGGGAGTCGGGTGGTAGCGCGGTGGGTTAAGCGCATGTGGCGCGTAAAGATCCATGTTCAAGCCCCCTGCTCCCCACCTGCAGGGGAGTCGCTTCACAGTTGGTGAAACAGGTCTGCAGGTCTCTCTCTCTCTCCCCCTCTCTGTCTTCCCCTCCTCTCTCCATTTCTCTCTGTCCTACCCAACAACAACGGAAACAATAATGACTACAACAGTAAAACAACAAGGGCAACAAAAGGGAATAAATATTAAAAAGAGAGGAAGAAAGAAAGAAAATGTTACTGTCCGGATCCGACTCCTGAAATCAGTGTAGCAAGGGACCAAAATGGACAGAAAATTACTGATAGACTGAAACAACTGGGTGTTACAAAAATACGAACAGACCTAGAAAATTGCCACACACTTGCTTCTTGGGTTTGTGTCTTTGATGTGTGAAGAGAGAACAATCTTGCCAGAGTTCCTGCTTTTGCATCTCACAATTCGCCCCAAATCCGTCAATACGTGGAACAATGCAATGGACAAAAGTCCATTTGGTTTGGGAAGCAGGGAGCGGAATATTACATCCAAAACCTACTTTCTGAACTCCTGTGATGCGCCTGGCTCAGGTTAAGAAGCTGGTCACCTAAAGACCCATCGGACATCCTTGCCCTCGAGGATCTCAACGTAACGGAAGCGAGAGAGGTGTAACAAAACAATACGCGGAGATAAACGCAGCAAAAACAATCCAGCTGGATCTCCCTGGCACGCATTTATCTTACACCCCTCGCAAAGGCTGAATTACTCCATTCTCGCTAAGACGTGGCCAAAGAGTGAAAGGCTCATTCCAACAATTACGGGTGTCCACTCGTGCCCGGCTCCGCGCTGGTCGCTAAGTCTGGGTCGTCGGGGCCCTCGGGGCGCCCCGGTGAGCGCCAGCCGGGCCCGGGGCCGCACGGGCCGCACAGCCCCTCCGGAGTGCGAGGCGCCGAGGCTGGGCCGGGGCGGGAAGCCGGCTCGCGCGCTCCGGACAGGCAGCGGGGGGCAGGCAGGTGCCCAGCCAGAGCCTCAGTCAGGAGTTGAGCTAAGTTCTGGGCCACATGCGGGCGCCTGGGCCACATGCGGGCGCACCTTGGCGACCGGCTCATCGCCCAAGGGCTGCCTCCGAGGGCGCCTCCGAGCCCCCAGCCTGGGTTTCCTCAGTTCCTGGGCCCGGGCGCTCGGCTCCCGGGTCCTCACACGCCGTCTGGCCCGACGGACAGCTCTCCCTCAGTCAGTCCCAGAGTCTCGGAAGCATTCGGCTCGCTGTGAGAAAAGAGCTTCCCTTTCGGCCCTACCAGGCGAAGGTCAGCTCACTCCAGTTTTGGTGGCCCCGCTACTTACCAGGTCGGGCAGTCGAACAGCGGGAGGCTGGAGCCGGAGTTCGCGGCTGCCGCCATCTTGCGTCTCCCCCTCCCATTTGGCGGGCCCGAAGCACGCCGGGAAACTGGAAGACCTAGAAAGGAGGCGGCGTCCCAGCAGCCTGTGCGTTTGCGCACGCGCACTCACCTACGGCCGCCTGCGGTGACCGTGGAGCTTGGGTCCTGGGCTTGAGGGCTGTGTGGGTGTTTGAGAGTTGCTTTCGCCGCAAGAGCCTTGGGAGACTAGGGCTGTTCTTGACCGGACGCTGTGTGAGGAAGAGGGGCTGGGGAGTAGGGTCGGTCATCTTGTCCCCCGTACACCCCCAGCAAACATGCCCTTGAGCTCTCAGACACCGCGCTCAAGCCTAGCTCGGCTTTGCGCCGCGAGCCTCTGCGCCCCCTTCTAAAGGGAAGAAGCTGAGGGCAGAGCTCTGGGACCAGTCAATCTGCTTCTCTTCCGGCCCTGTCGGGAGAGCTGCTCTCAACTTGCTAATTCAAAATCTGATGCCAGGGGGAGGGAGCAGGGCAGGGAGGGTGTTCTGTAGGCTCTCTGTCGTCGATTACATTTGGGGGGAACACTCCTCGCTTAATGAAAACTCTGGATAAACTGGAGTTAAAGACAGAACTAACTAGAATGTAGGCGTCCAAAGCTGTGATCCTCTGGGTTTTTTATTCTTGATCAAAGTGAGGAGCTTCAGGCTGGCAATCCTCTGTTTGACTTTGACTATTGGGATCATAATTTATCTGGTCAAGCAGGTATTTAGTACGGAGTATTTCATTCAATCCTCACAACACTTTTTTTTTTTTTTTTTACCAGAGCACTGTTCAGCTCTGGCTTGTGGTGGTTCGGGAGATTGAACCTGGGACTTTAGAGCCTCAGGCATGAGAGCCTGTTTGCATAGCCATTATGCTATCTACCCCCACCCCTCACAACACTCTTGAGATAGGTATTATGATCTCTTAGGGGAGATTTAGAGACCGAGTTGCTCAGCCTCACCCTAGAACTAGTGGTGAGTTGATTCAAACCTAGATCTCGTCGGGCTCTCTAATCACCATCGTCTCACTGAGATGTTGGTACATACATTTTCGCAGCATATAACTGATACTCAATACTTTTTCACATTTGTAGAGAACAAATGTGAAGGAGGGGTATCTAGCCTTCAGTCTTGGATTAAAGGGGAAAATAAATTGTTTATGACAGAGGGAAAGAGAAACAAAGTATCACTCTGGCACATGGGTGTCACAAATTGAATTTGGAACCTCATGCTTGAAAGTCCATGGTTTCCCTGAGAAGTGATAGAATGGCTAAAATATTGTATTCTCGGGGCCGGATGGTGGTGCACCTGGTTGTGTGTACATTTACAGTGCTCAAGGACGGGGGTTCAATCCCCCAGTCACTACCTACTTTCTGAGTAGTGAAACAGTGTTGGGCAGGTGTCTTTCCCTCTCTATCTCACCCTGCCTCTGGATTTCTGGCTGTCCCTAACCAATACATAAATTAAGATAATTTAAAAAATATTGTGGAGGCTGGCGGTAGCGCTGTGGGTTAAGCACACATGGAACAAAGCGCAAGGAACTGCATAAGGATCCCGGTTCGAACCCCGGCTCCCCACCTGCAGGGGAGTCGCTTCACAGGCGGTGAAGCAGGCCTGCAGGTGTCTATCTTTCTCTCCTCCTCTCTGTCTTCCCCTCCTCTCTCCATTTCTCTCTGTCCTATCCAGCAATGACAACAACAATAATAACTACAACAATAAAACAAGGGCAACAAAAGGGAAAAAATAAATAAAATTTAAAAAAAGATTAAGAAGAAAAGATTTACTTATTGAGATAGACTGAGACAGCCTGAGTACTGCTCTGGCATATGTGGTGTGGGAAATCAAACCTGACACTTTACACAAGTCCTTCACTTAACTGCTGAGCCACATCTCTGTGCAGCACTTTTGTTTCTCAAATAGACCAATTGCAAAATTGTTGTTCACTGTGAGAGAAGCTCTGCACAGCCAGTTAAGGTCTCTTTTCATAATGGGATTATTTTCTTGATTTCTTGCTACATTCCTCCAGATTTTTTTTTTAATTTGACAGGATAAAGAGAAATTGAAAAAGAAGAGGAGATAGAGAGAAAGACACCTGCAGACCTGCTTCATCACTCATGAGGAGCCCTCTCTGCAGGGAGGGAGCAGGGGCTTGAACCTGGGTCTTTAAACATGGTTATCCATGCACTTAACTGGTTGTACTACCACCCACCTCCAGGTTTTTTTTGTTTTGTTTTGTTTTTTTTACCAGAGCACTGCTTAGCTCTGATTTATGACAATTTGGGGGATTGAACCTGGGACTTGAGAGCCTCAGGCATGAAAGTCTCTTTGCATAGCCATTATGCTATATCCCCACCACCACCACCTCCAGATTTAAAATTTTTAAAAAATTATTGAATAGAAACAGAGAAATTGAGAAGGGAGGTAGAGAGGGGGAAAGACAGAGAGAAACCTGCAGCCTTACTTCACCATTCATGAAGCTTTCCCCCTGCAGGTGGGGACCAGGGGCTTGAACCAATATCCTTGAGCACTGTAATATGTGCATTTAACCAGGTGCGCCACCACTTGGCCCACCACCTCCAGATTTTTTTTTTAACATTTAATTCCCTTTTGTTGCCCTTTTTTTTTTTTTTTATTGTTGTCATCGTTGTTGGATAGGACAGAGAGAGAAATGGAGAGAGGAGGGGAAGACAGAGAGGGGGCGAGAAAGAGAGACACCTGCAGACCTGCTTCACCGTCTGTGAAGCAACTTCCCTGCAGGTGGGGAGCCGGGGGCTCAAACCAGGATCCTTATGCTGGTCCTTGGGTTTCGCGCCATGTGCGCTTCACCCGCTGCGCTAAGGTCTGACTCCCCACCTCCAGATTTTAAGCATCAACCTGTTCAAGGTATTTTGCCCTTAACATTTTTTTTCCCTCCAGGGTTATTGCTGGGGTTCAATGACTACACTACGTATCCACTGCTCCTGTAGCCATTTTTTTTTCAATTTCTTGGACAGGACAGAGAGAAATTGAGAGGAGGATGACAGAAAGACACCTGCAAATCTGCTTCACTACTTGTGAAGGGGAACCCCCCACTACCCCACAGGTGGGGAGCCTGGGGTTCGAACCGGGATTTTTTTTTTTTTTTTCCCAGAGCACTGCTCAGCTCTGGCTTATAGTGGTGCTGGGGGTTGAACCTGGGACTTTGGCATCTGAGGCATGAGAGTCTCTGCATAACTGAACCGGGATCCTTGCTCCAGTTTTATTCTTACTGCTTAGCACTATGTGCGCTTAACCTGGTCTGCCACTGCCTGGCCCCCTTCACCCTTAATATCTCTAGGCTTCAAGATTCAGTTGCAGTTTATTTTATATTATTATTTTTATTTTTCCTTTTGTTTCCCTTGTTGTAGTTATTATTGTTGATGTTATTTGATGTCATTGTGGGATAGGTAAGAAAGAAATGGAGAGAGGCGGGAGTCAGGCGGTAGCGCAGTGGATTAAGAGCACATGGCGTAAGGATTCAGGTTCCAGCCGCTGGCTCCCCACCTGCAGAAGAGTCATGAAGCAGGTCTGCAGATGACTATCTCTCTTCTCCTCTCTGTCTTCCCCTCCTCTCTCCATTTCTCTCTGTCCTATCCAACAATGGCATCAATAATAACTACAACAATTAAAAAAAAAAAGGGCAACAAAAAAGAATAAACATAAAAAAAATGGAGCCCTTTTCAGACATGAAATAGTAGTACTGAAGTAATTTTTTTTTGAAACAAATCTTTTAAAATTTTTTTAAATTTTTTATTTTATTTTTTGACTAGATCACTGTTCAGCTTTGGCTTATGGTGGTGCAGGGGATTGAACCCGGGACGTTGGAGCCTCAGGCATGAGAGTCTGTTTGCATAACCATTATGCTATCTACCCTCTGCCCTGAAGTAATTTCTAATTGAGACTTGATAACAAACATCTCATGCTAACTTTTTCTCACCTTATGTGTGATTATATTATCCTTTAAAAAAGAAATATTTATTTATAATAAAAATATTTTAAAAATATTTATCAAGAGAGGAAGAGACCAGAGTACCGCTCAGCTCTGGCATAAGGTGGTGCCAGCGACTGAACTTAGGGCCTCTGGGGCCTCACACAGGTTGGTACTCTAGAAGCTGGGATATCTCCCTAGCCCTGGCTTTTCTTTTCTTTTTTCATTTATTCCCTTTCGTTGCCATTGTTGTTTTATTGTTGTAGTTATTATTGTTGTTATTGATGTCGTCATTGTTAGATAGGACAGAGATAAATGGAGAGATGAGGGTAAGACAGAGAGGGGGAGAGAAAGACACCTGAAGACCTGCTTCACCGCTTGTCAAGCGACTCCCCTGCAGGTGAGGAGCCGGGGGCTCAAACTGGGATCCTTACGCTGGTCCTTGCTTTGCACCAAGTGTGCTTAACCCGTTACACTGCCGCCCGACTCCCAGCCCTGGCTTTTCCTATCTTTTCTGGTGCTGATTATACACCAAAGAAACCTGAAGTTATATTCTTTTAAAAAAAATTTATTTGCTTATTCCCTTCGTTACCCTTGTTGTCTTATTGTAGTTATTATTGTTGTTGTTATTGATGTCATTGTTGTTGGATAGGACAGAGAGAAGTGGAGAGAGGAGGGGAAGACAGAGGGGGAGAGAAAGATAGACACCTGCAGACCTGCTTCACCATTTGTGAAGCGATTCCCCTACAGGTGGGGAGTCGGGGCTTGAACCCAGATCCTTACTCCTGTCCTTGCACTTTGCGCCACGTGCGCTTAATTCTCCCTGCTACCACCCGACTCCCCTGAAGTTATATTCTTACCATTATAATTCTTTATTTCTTGGCCATGCTTCTTCTTTCCAGCATAGCTGGTGACTCACACTTACCTCTGATGTAGTGGCATAAACTTACCTAGGCCTTATAATGCAAAGAGGTCTTTGTTTGGGTGTCAGTGATGTCAGTACAGACCAGCAAAGAAGAGGACAACAGTCTAGTTCCTTAAATCTTTTGAAATGGAAAGAATGATAGGATAGTTGCCTTTGGATTTGGTATCTCAATAATGATTAAGTTTATCGACTCTGAGACCACTTTAGAATAGAAACTTACGGGGGCCAATTGGTGGTGCACCTAGTTGAGTGCACATGTTACAATGCACAAGGACAGGTTCAAGCCCTCAGCCCCCACTTACAAGGGTAAGCTTCCCTTTCACACACTCTATCTCCCTAACTCCTCTCAATTTCTCTCTGTCCTATCAAATAAAAAAAAAAAAAAAAAAAGGGAGTCAGGCGGTAGCGCAGCAGGTTAAGCGCAAGGACCAAAGTAAGGATCCCAGTTCAAGCCCCTGGCTCCCCACCTGCATGGGAGTCGCTTCACAAGCGGTGAAGCCGGTCTGCAGGTGTCTATCTTTCTCTCCCCCTGTCTTCTCCTCCTCTCTCCATTCCTCTGTCCTATCCAACAACGATGACATCAATAACAACAACAATAATAACTACAACAATAAAAAACAAGGGAAACAAAAGGGAATAAATTAAAAAAAAATTTTAAAAAAAGAGCCAGGCAGTGGCACACATCACAATGTGCAAGGACACAAGCCTCTGCTCCCCACCTGCAGGGAAAAGCTTCTTTTCTTTCCTCTCAATTTCTCTATCTCTATGCAATGTAATATAAATTACAACTAGGAATAGGAAGGAAGATAAACTGAGAACGCATTAAGACAAGACTAGGACTACTGGGGAATCCACTTCTTCTAGCGTTTGCCCGGGGAATCCACTAAGTCACAGAAATTCTTGAAAAAAGAGGAGGAGGAGGATGAGGAGGAGGAGGACGAGGAGAAGGATGGTCCCTGCAGTGGTTCCCTCTGACTGGATCATGTTGCCATTGGAGAGACATCAACTTGACTGGTTATCATTCTTTTATTGGACAAGAACAGAGCAACTGATTACTGGTGGTGCTAGGGATCAAACCTGGGACCTTCTGCATGTCATTCCTGTGAGTGTACGTCATATGTATATGACGTACACTTTTTCTTGGAAAAAGAATATACACGACAGACTCCGTGATCAGGATGCAGAAGCCAAACATCTTTTATTACAGTTGTGAGCCACCAAGTTGCAGATGCTATCATGAAGCCAACCTGACTTCCCTGGCCAGATGACCTCGCCAATGTGTCCTGGAACCCCACCCCTGAGAGCCCTGCTCCACTAGGAAAAGATAGAAATAGGCTGGGAGTATGGATTGACCTGCCAACGCTCATGTCATGTCCAGTGGAGAAGCAATTTACAGAAGTCAGACCTCCCACCTTCTGTACCTCATTAAGATCTTTGGTCCATACTTCCAGAGGGATAAAGAATAGGGAAGCTTCCAATGGAGGGGAGAGGATATGGAACTTCTGGTGGGAATTGTATGGAATTATACTCCTGTTATCCCACAATCTTGTCGTTCATAATTAAATCACTAATAAAATATTTGGAAAAAATAGTAAGAGCACCCCCCCCGCAAGAATCCAGGGACATCAGAAGCATACCAATGTCAGAAAATTATTAGGGAGTTGGGTGGTAGTGCAGCAAGCAGGTTAAGTGCACATGGCACAAAGCGCCAAGGACCGGCGTAAAGATACTGGTTCAAGCCCCGGCTCCCCACATGCAGGGAAGTCGCTTCACGAGTGTTGAAGCAGGTCTACAGGTCTTTCTTCCCCCTCTCTATCTTCCTCTCCTCTCTCCATTTCTCTCTGTCCTCTCCAACAATGATGACATCAATAATAACAATAATAACTACAACAATAAAACAAGGGCAACAAAAGGGAATAAATAATATAAAAATTATTAAAATATCTTTTAACATCTGAGTGCTCAAATGGAGACACAAAAATTGTGTTTGTGTATAGCAATACAGAGGAGGCTTCATTTAGTAAAGGGGTGAGTGAAGAGGATTTCTCAAGATTCTGACAGATTCAGGAAAATCACTATATTACTGTAACAGGTTTTAGGGAAACCTTCATGAAAAAGGCAGTGATCAGGATAATTCATACCAGTAACACATGGACACAGTGTTGTATCTAACTCTATGATTTTGACATCTGAGTGCTTAAAGTTAAATTGTGGTCCCATGTGGTCCGGGAGGTGGCACAGTGGATAAAGCACTGGACCCATAAGCATGCAGTCCCAAGTTCTATCCCCAGCAGCACATGCACCGGAATGATGTCTGGTTCTTTCTCTTTCCTATCTAATAAATAAAATCTTTTTTTTAAAAAAAAATCATGGTCCTAAAAATTATGTTGAGTGAAATAAGTCAGAAACAGAAGGATAAATATGGGATGATCTCACTCTCAGGCAGAAGTTGAAAAACAAGACCAGAAAAGAAAACACAAGTAGAACCTGAAATGGAATTGGCACATCACACCAAAGTAAAAGACTCTGGGGTGGGTGGGTGGGGAGAATACAGGTCCATGAAAGATGATGAGTGACATAGTGGGGGTTGTATTGTTAAATGGGAATCTGGGGAATGTTATGCATGTACAAACTATTGTATTTACTGTTGAATGTAAAACATTAATTCCCCAATAAATAAATTAAAAAAAAATTATGGTCCTCTCACTCCTAAAATGTGTGTCCATGGGCAGGGTCACTTGACTGTCCATAAAATGTGGACAAGATAAACAAATCTAGATGGCTCTGCAACCACAAGGTAATACAAGTAAATGTACTGTTAAATCACCTAGCATAGTAAATTGATGGTAGTCATTGTTCAAATATTATTCATATGCAGAGTATTCCCTTTGAAAAATTTAAGCCCTTTTATTTTTTATTTTTCCACCTGTTGCTTGGGTTTCACTGTACCAGGCTGGTTTTTTTTTTTTTTGCCTCCAGGGTTATTGCTGGGGCTCGGTGCCTGCACTACAAATCCACCGCTCTTGGAGGCCATTTTTCCCTTTTTTGTTGCCCTTATCGTTGTTGTTGGATAGGACAGAGAGAAATTGAGAGAGGGTGGGAAGACAGAAAGGGGGAGAGAAAGACAGACACCTGCAGACCTGCTTCACTGCTTGTGAAGCGACCCCCCCTGCAGGTGGGGAGCCCGGGACTCAAACCCGGATCCTTATGCCATTCCTTGCGCTTTGTGCCATGAGCGCTTAACCCACTGCACTACCGCCCACTCCTGTTTGTTTTTAAAGATAGAGATGGGCTGGGTGGTGGCACACCTGGTTGAGCACCTATGTCACCATGCACAAAGACCCTGATTCAAATCTCTAGTCCCCTACTATGGGGGGAAGCTTCACAAGTGCTGAATCTGTGCTGCAGATGTCTTTCTCTTTCACTCCCCTCAATTTCTCTCTGTTGTATCAAATAAAATAAACAAATGTTTACCTTAGAAAGGAATCAAGGGGGCTGGACAGTGGGGCACAAGGTTAAGTGAACTTAGTATGAAGTGCATTTACCCGTGCAAGGATCCCCGTTTGAGCCCCTGGCTCCCACCTGCAGGAGTGTTGCTTCATGAGCAGTGAAGCAGGTCTGCCAAGTGTCTATCTTTCCCCCTTTCTATTTTCCCCTCCTCTCTCAATTTCTCTGTCTTATCCAATAACAATTTTCTTAAATAGAACAAAAATGGCCACCAGGAGCAGAGGATTTATAGTGCATGCACTGAGAGGATTTATAGTGCATGCACTGAGCCCCAGCAGTAACCCTGAATGCAAAAAATAAACACACACACACACACACACACACACACACACACACACACACCCCACAGGGAGTCAGGCGGTAGTGCAGCAGGTTAATCGCAGGTGGCAAAGTGCAAGGACTGGCTTAAGCTTCTGGTCCCCACCTGCAGGGGAGTCGCTTCACAGGCGGTGAAGAAGGTCTGCAGGTGTCTCTTTTTCTCCTCCTCTCTGTCTTCCCTCCTCTCTCCATTTCTGTCTGTCCTATCCAACAATGACAACATCAGTAACAACAACAATAATAACTACAATAAAACAAGGGCAGCAATAGGGATTAAATGAATGTAAAAAAAACTAAAAAAGGAAACAAAAACTTTCCCTAGTGCAGAATATGGGTTTGAATATGGCCTGCTTCTGCACATGGCAAAGCATGTACCTATTGGGAACAAGTAATAAAGGACCCTAGAAATCATTTTGCAGAGCATGTTGCATGTTGGTTTGGGGTATGAAATGTAAATTCTGTCCTGTTTGGGGTATGAAATGTAAATTCTGTCCTTGTTCTGGTGGCTTAGAGCAAGGCAGTGCATGTTTGTCAAAGGAAGGAAGGTCTGAAGTGAAAACTTCCCAAAGACAAAAGTCTGACCTCTAACTTCTTATAACCATGCCTCAATGAGCAAAGGGTTGTAATTGCTTTGGTGGATGATAAGCATGTACAATTGATGACATAATGTCTGCAAAGTAAGGTCCCGGGGTACAGGTTGGGAGTCAAGTACAAAATATGTCATGCATAGCGTACACTAACCTTGAACTGTTTTTACTAAATTACTTTTTTTCTTGCTTTCTATGATGTAACTGTATGAAACATCAATAAAACAAGCCCCTAGGTTTAGATTAGTGCTATATCTTGGGCTTCCCTGTCTGTGGGGAAACTTTCCCAGATGCAGTCACTCAGGCACAATTGCTCACTGCAATATATATGTCTTCCTTTCACTTCGGGTTAATATCGGGACCTAAAATCCCAACAGGTAGCTTCCATGTTGACGCCTTGCCACCTGCTCTTTAATTCTTGTATAAGATCGTTATTTCTTGCCTCAGTTTTGTCAGTTGTAAAGTGGTGGAGCTTATCTGCATGAGTGGTTCACAGATGTTTTGGACCAGGGGAAAAAAGTAACAGAGGGACACTTTTATTTTGCCAACTACAGAAATTAAAAATCAAGACTGCCATCCAACAAGATCATTTTTTTCTTTTATAATCTGGAAACACCCTTTTTAATACTTCCCTGACAGCACATGTGCCAGAGTGATGTATGGTTCCTTCTCTCTTAAAAAAAATAATAAAGTGAGTGGTCCAGGAGATGGTGTAGTAGATAAAGCACTAGACTCAAGCATGAGGTCCTGAGTTCAATCACTGGCAGCACATATACCAGAGTGATGTCTCCCTCCTCCGATCTTTCTCATTAATAAATAAAATCTTTAAAAAAAAATAAAGTGAAAAAAATCTTGAAAAATACTTTGAAAATTAGAGTTATAATAAACATGTCTAGAAAACTCCAAGGAAACTGGTGATTTCCTAGTTGTGGGGCAAGATAGACTGAGATCTGAGGTCTACATTTAGTGATTATCATGTTTTATTTTTTTTGATACAGACAGAAATTGAGAGGGGAGAGAGAGATAGGAAGAGAGACAGATACCTGTAGCAGCACTTCACTACTACTGAAGTTTTCCCCCTACATGTGGGGATCAGAGGTTTTTTTTCTTTTCTTTTCTTTTGCTTCCAGGGTTATTGTTGGGGCTTCAGTGCCTGCACTAGGAATCCACTGCTCTTGGAGGCCATTTTTCTCATTTTGTTGCCCTTGTTGTTGTCGTTATTGCTGTTGTTGGATAGGACAGAGAGAAATCGAGAGAAGAGGGAAAGACAGAGAAGGAAGAGAAAGACACCTGCTGCTTCACCACTTATGAAGACCCCACCCCCACCCCTACAGGTGGAGAGCAGGAGTGGGGGCTGGAACCCGGATCCTTAGCTGGTCCTTGACCTTCGAGCCATGTGTGCTTAACCTGGTGCACTACCTCCTAGATATTAAAAAAATACATTTATTTTGGGGGCAGAGAGTTGATAGCATAATGGTTATGCAAACAGACTCTCATGCTTGAGGCTCCAAAGTCCCAGGTTCAATCCCCTGCACCACCATAAGCCAGAGCTGAACAGTGCTCTGGTAAAAATAATATATATTTTTGGGTAAACAGTGAGAAATTGGGAAGGGAGGGGGAAATTAAGAGGGAGACAGACAGAGAGACACCTGCATCCTGCAGCACTGTTTCACCACTTGTGAAGCTCTCCCCTCCCCTCTGCCCCCGCAGTTGAGATCTGGGGGTTTGAACCTGGGTCCTGGCACATTGTAATGTGTGTGCTTAACCAGGTGTGGCACCATCTGGCCCCAACATTTAATGATTACAAGAGCTTCATTTCCATTATTTATGACAGCCTTGACTAGAAACTTAACAAGAAATTGAATGGAAAGACTAAAAGTTTTACCTTGCACTGACTGAACAGTAATTTCATTCTCATATTTTTTCCTAATGGTACAAAACAATTTATCATTTTAACAAAGTTAGACAAAATTAAAAGTTAACATGGGAACACCAGTTTAGCAGTTAGCAAGCTCTTATTCTGGAAAATTCCTAGATGAAGTGGTCTGCATGATTTGGCCTTACCCTAGAGTATTACAGTTCTAATTCTCCTGAAAGAATGCTGGATCTACCTAGAACTTCTAGAACATTCCATGAAGGAAGTAAAGAAGGGAAAGAATACAGAGGCAAACATAGAATTTATGTAAGATCAAACACTTGTAGTCCTTGTAGTGCATATTTTTAGTACCAAGATCTTGAGGAAGCATGGGGTGTAACAGGATAAATGTGTGGCCAAAGAAAGGCAAAGCGAAGATTCTCCAGAGGTCATTTGGACATATCTCAGATCATACCTGAAATCAAATTAAGGTGACGCACATGATAATGAAGAGGCACTCTATCCAATAAGCTAGTTCACCATCCCACCAGTATAAGTGAAAAAAAAATTTTTTTGAAAGCCTCCAAATCAATGGTTCTTAACTATAGTTACATATGCAAATTACATGAAGCTTTTATGAGTTCCTGTGCTCAGGCTATATTTCAAACTAAATAACCTAGAATCTTTTGGCAAAGACACCAATATATATATATATTTTATGTGAGAAATAAAATGTTTAGAAACACAGTAGTTTCAGGGCCAGGCGGTGGCACACCAGGTTGAGTGCATACAATACCATGCGTAAAGATCTGGGTTTGAGCCCCAGTACCCACTCGCAAGGGGGGAAGCTTCATGAGTGGTGAAACAGGTCTGCAGGTGTCTTACTCTCTATCCATCTCAACCTTCACTCTCAATCTCTTTTTCATCAAATAAAAGAAAAAAAAATAAAGGAGATGGCCATGGTAACAGTAGATTTGTCTTACAGTCACTGAGTCCCAGCAATAACCCTGGTGATTATGGGGGAAAAGAAGAGGAGGGAGTCAGGTGATAGCACAGCAGGTTATGCGCAGATGGCGCAAAGCACAAGGACCAGCTTAAGGATCCCAAGCCCCCAGCTCCCCACCTTCAGGAGAGTCACTTCACAAGTGGTGAAGCAGGTCTGCAGGTGTCTTTTTCTCCCCGTCTTCCCTCTTCTCTCCATTTCTCTCTGTCCTATCAACAATGACGACATAAATAACAACAATAAAACAGCAAGGGCAACAAAAGGAAATAAATAAATATTAAAAAAAAAAGAAAGAGCAGCAGATCAATTTTTCTCCCCTCCCCTCCCCTCCCCTCTCCTCTCCCGGATCAACTAGGAACACCAAAGGAGACCACCCGGGACTGAAACAAGACAGGACTAGAATGACCACAGGAACCCAGTAAATCACCCGTGAGTACAAACACATGTGGCTGGTGACAGAGAGGAGAGAGGAGCCTAAGGAGAGATTAAATGACTGCTAACAGTTCAGCAGTTTATCAGTGGAGACACCACCTCCAGTCTGCTCCACCAACAAGGGGACAGCTGAAGGGAGGAGAGGACTCCCCAGAGACTCACCAAGTGCAACTCTGAGTCTCCATTGCTACTGCCCTCAGAATCTGGAGCAGCGACAGGGAGGGACACCAGGGGACAGAGATCTAACCAGGAAACTCAGGAGAAGACCTATACCTCGGTGGCATAGCTGAGGGGCTATGAAAGTCTCTTTGCATAACCACTGGATTATCTCTGCCACACCCTGCTTTATCTCTTGGTCAGCAGTCAGTGATTAAGCTAAGAAGCCTACTGATAGTTTAAAAGCCCTCAGGCTCCCATAGCCTACAGGGAAGGAAAAAAAAAAAAAAAGAAAGAGGCTTTTAAACCACTGAGCTCCAACTCAGGGATTGCAACAACTGTTAACTTCCACCACTGTGAACCCTTAAATTAACTTACTTAGACACAAGTCAATCCAGGCAATAGTGATCAATAATTTGAAAAGTACTGATAAAGGGAACTCATAACATAATATATAAAATGGTTAAAACAAGAAGAAATATTGGAGAATCGAACCAGGACAAGAGTCCAGCTAAAAGTCCTCCAGAGGGTGAAGCACAAAATAACGAGTTCAACATCCAAACATTAGCTAAGGAAATAATAACAGGAGTGAGTAAAGAATTTGAAAAAATTGTAATCAGAAATGCAGGAACAACAAATGAGAATATGGAAGAAAATACTAATTATCTCATGGTTATTAGAGAGCTGAAAGCTGAAATCGCTGAGCAAAGAATGCAACTAGCTGAACAAGCTAAAACAGTATCAGAGCAAGGCAACAAAATAGATGAACTCCAGAAAACAGTAGAGGGCAGAGAGAATAGAATCTATGAGGCTGAAAACAGAATTAGCAAGATTGAGGATGAATTAGAGACAACTAAAAAAGAAGTAAGAGATCTCAAAAAGAGATTAAGAGATGCTGAAAACAACAACAGAGTCCTATGGGATGACTTCAAAAGAAACAATATACGCATTATTGGCATAGCAGAGGAAGAAAGAGGAGAGGAAGAAAGCATTTTCCAGGCCATAATGGCTGAAAATTTCTCTAGTCTAGACAACATCAAAGACATAAAGATTCAAGAAGCCCAGAGGGTCCCAAACAGAATTAACACAGACCTAAAGACACCAAGACATATCATATTTAGAATGGAAAGGAATAAGGATAAAGCAAGGATCCCGAAGGCTGCAAGAGAAAAACAGAGTCACCTACAAAGGAAAACCCATAAGATTAGCAACAGACTTCTCCATACAAACACTACAGGCCAGAAGAGAATGGCAAGATATCTATCGAGTGCTCAATGAGAAAGGCTTTCAGCCAAGAATACTAACTATATCCTGCTAGAATGTCATTCAGACTAGATGGAGGCATAAAAACCTTCTCAGACAAGCAACAGTTGAAGGAAGCAACCATCACCAAGCCTGCCCTGAAAGAAGTTCTGAAAGGTCTCCTATAAACAACCAGACCACCACAAATAGGACATCTATCAAAACACTCTAAAACTCTACAAGAATGGCGTTAAAATATCTTCAATCTTTGATATCAATAAATGTCAATGGCCTGAATTCACCTATTAAAAGACACAGAGTAGGAAGATGGATCAGAAAACACAACCCAACAATATGCTGTCTACAGGAAACCCACTTAACTCAACAAGACACAGACTTAAAGTGAAAGGATGGAAAACTATCATACAAGCCAACGGCCCACAAAAAAGAGCAGGAACAGCTATTCTCATATCTGACATGATAGAATTTAAAATAGATAAGATTAAAAAGATAGGAATGGACACTACTCAATGCTTAGAGGATCAGTCAATCAAGAGGACTTAACAATTATTAACATCTATGCACCTAATGAGAAGCCATCTAAATACACCAAACTTCTACTGAAAGAGCTACAGCATTATATTAACAGTAACACAATCATAGTAGGTGACTTCAACACCCTACTCTCTCAACTTGACAGATCATCCAGGCAGAAAAATCAATAAAGATATAAGGGAGCTAAATGAAGGGATAGATAAACTAGAACTATTGGACATTTTCAGAGTCATTCATCCCAAGAAACTGGAATACACATTTTATTCAAATCCACGAGTCATTCTCAAGGATAGACCATATGTTAGGCCACAAAGACAGCATCAGCCAATTCAAGAGCATTGAAACCATCCCAAGCATCTTCTCAGACCACAGTGGAATTAAACTAACACTTAACAATCAACAAAAGATTAGTAACAGTGCCAAAATGTGGAAGCTCAACAGTACACTTCTTAACAACTTCTGGGTCAAAGAGGAAATCAAGGAAGAAATCAAAATGTTTCGAGACTTCAATGAAAATGAAGACACAAGCTATCAAAATACTTGGGACACAGCTAAAGCAGTCCTAAGAGGGAAGTTCATAGCTATACAAGCACACATTAGGAAACAAGAAAAAGCACAAATAAACAGCCTGATTGCACATCTTAAAGACCTAGAAGAAGAACAACAAAGGAACCCTAAAGCAATGAGAAGGTCAGAAATCACTAAAGTTAGGGCAGAAATAAATAACACTGAGAATAGGAAAACCATACAAAAGATCAACGAAAGTAAATGTTGGTTCTTTGAAAAAGTGAACAAAATCGACAAACTTTTAGCCAGACTCACAAAACAAAAAAGGGAGAAGACCCAAATAAATCGGATAGTAAATGAAAGAGGAGATATCACAACAGACACCGCAGAAATTGAACATACCATGCGAGGCTTCTATGAACAACTATATGCCACCAAGCTAGAGAACCTGGAAGAAATGGATGATTTCCTAGATACCTACCAACTTCCAAAACTAAGTAAAGAGGAAGTGGATAACATGAACAGGCCCATCATAGCTAATGAAATTGAAACAGTTATCAAAAATCTCCCCAAAAATAAAAGTCCTGGACCAGATGGTTTTACAAATGAATTCTACAAAACCTTCAAAGAACTAATACCTCTACTTTTAAAAATCTTCCAGAAAGTTGAAGACACTGGAATACTCCCTGCCAACATGATGAAGCCAACATCACCCTGATACCAAAAGCAGACGGGGACACAACCAACAAAGAAAACTACAGACCAATATATCTGATGAACATAGATGTGAAAATATTGAACAAAATTCTAGCCAACCGGATACAGCAGGGTATCAAAAAGATAGTTCATCATGACCAAGTGGGGTTTATCCCAGGCATGCAAGGTTGGTTTAATATACGTAAATCAATCAATGTGATCCACCACATCAACAAAAGCAAGACCAAAAACCACATGGTCATATCAATAGATGCAGAGAAAGCCTTTGACAAAATCCAACATCCCTTTATGATAAAAACACTACAAAAAATGGGAATATAATTTATTTTTTGAGAGATTCAGAGAAAAAAAAAAGAAAAAAAATGGGAATAGATGGAAAATTCGTCAAGATAGTGGAGTCTATATATAGCAAACCTACAGCCAACATCATACTCAATGGTGAAAAACTGGAAGCATTTCCACTCAGATCAGGTACTAGACAGGGCTGCCCAATATCACCATTACTATTCAACATAGTGTTGGAAGTTCTTGCCATAGCAATCAGGCAGCCATTAAATGAATTAAAGGGATACAGATTGGAAGAGAAGAAGTCAAACTCTCCTTATTTGCAGATGACATGATAGTATACATGGAAAAACCTAAGGAATCCAGCAAGAAGCTTTTGGAAATCATCAGGCAATACAGTAATGTGTCAGGCTATAAAATTAACATTCAAAAGTCAGTGGCATTCCTCTATGCAAACACTAAGTTAGAAGAAATTGAAATCCAGAAATCAATTCCTTTTACTATAGCAACAAAAACAATAAAATATCTAGGAGTAAACCTAACCAAGGAAGTGAAAGACTTGTATACTGAAAATTATGAGTCACTACTCAAAGAAATTGAAAAAGACACAAAGAAGTGGAAAGATATTCCATGTTCATGGGTTGGAAGAATTAACATCATCAAAATGAATATACTACCCAGAGCCATCTACAAATCTAATGCTATCCCCATCAAGATCCCAAGCACATTTTTTAGGAGAATAGAAAAAATGCTACAAATGTTTATCTGGAACCAGAAAAGACCTAGAATTGCCAAAACAATCTTGAGAAAAAAGAACAGAACCGGAGGCATCACACTGCCAGATCTCAAACTGTATTATAGGGCCATTGTCATCAAAACTGCTTGGTACTGGAACATGAATAGACACACTGACCAGTGGAATAGAATTGAGAGCCCAGAAATGAGGCCCCACACCTATGGACATCTAATCTTTGACAAAGGGGCCCAGACTATTCCATGGGGAAAGCAGAGTCTCTTCAACAAATGGTGTTGGAAACAATGGGTTGAAACATGCAGAAGAATGAAACTGAATCACTGTATTTCACCAAATACAAAAGTAAATTCCAAGTGGATCAAGGACTTGGATGTTAGACCACAAACTATCAAATACTTAGAGGAAAATATTGGCAGAACTTTTTTCCGCATAAATTTTAAAGACATTTTCAACGAAACAAATCCAATTACAGAGAAGACTAAGGCAAGTATAAACCTATGGGACTACATCAAATTAAAAAGCTTCTTCACAGCAAAAGAAACTTACTACCCAAACCAAGAGACCCCTCACAGAATGGGAGAAGATCTTTACATGCCATACATCAGATAAGAGTTTAATAACCAACATATATAAAGAGCTTGCCAGACTCAACAAGACAACAAATAACCCCATCCAAAAATGGGGGGAGGACTTGGACAGAATATTCACCACAGAAGAGATCCAAAAGGCTGAGAAACACATGAAAAAATGCTCCAAGTCTCTGTCAGAGAAATGCAAATCAAGACAACAATGAGATATCACTTCACTCCTGTGAGAATGTCATACATCAGAAAAGGTAACAGCAGTAAATGCTGGAGAGGGTGTGGGGTCAAAGGAACCCTCCTGCACTGCTGGTGGGAATGTCAATTGGTCCAACCTCTGTGGAGAACAGTCTGGAGAACTCTCAGAAGACTAGAAATGGACCTACCCTATGACCCTGCAATTCCTCTCCTGGGGATAAATCCTAAGGAACCAAACACATGCATCCAAAAAGATCTGTGTACACATATGTTCTTGGCAGCACAATTTGTAATAGCCAATACCTGGAAGCAACCCAGGTGTCCAACAACAGATGAGTGGCTGAGCAAGTTGTGGTATATATACACAATGGAATACTACTCAGCTGTGAAAAATGTTGACCACCGTTTTCAGCCGATCTTGGATGGACCTTGAAAAACTCATGTTGAGTGAAATCAGTCAGAAACAGAAGGATGAAAATGGGATGATCTCACTCTCAGGCAGAAGTTGAAAAACAAGATCAGAAAAGAAAACAAGTAGAACCTGAAATGGAATTGGCATATCGCCCCCCAAGTAAGATTTTGGGGTTGGTGGGTGGGGAGAATACAGGTCCATGAAGGACGATAAATGACATAGTGGGGGATGTATTGTTAAATGGGAAACTGGGGATTGTTATGCATGTACAAACTATTGTATTTACTGTTGAATGTAAAACATTAATTCCCCAATAAAGAAAAAAAAAAGTTAAAAAAAAATAAAATAAAAAAAAGAAACACCAATGTTTCTAATGTGAAGCAATCGTTAAGGATAATTGCCCTAGATTGTGGTGTCCTCAAAGATGGACGAAGTACAGATATGGAAGATCCTGTGAACAGATTTTTTTTTTTTAAAGTAACCTACTTTTTTTTTTTTCTTTTTTAGATTTTATTTATTAATGAGAAAGATAGGAGAAAGAACCAGACATCACTCTGGTACATGTGCTGCCAGGGATTGAACTCAGGACCTCATGCTCGAGAGTCTGATTTGTTTATCCACTGTGCCACCTCCCGGACCACGATTTATTAGGATCATATACCACAAATTCCAGGTCACTGAAACTATAGGTCAAGGTCATAGCTGCTTTGTGTGACAACTATTACTACCACTGGAACTGTGGAGACTTCATTTTACCTATTGGAATAGTTTTTCACAACAAATACTTTTTTGTTTCCTGTAATATTAAAAATGATATACCTGAGGGAGTCAGGCAGTAGTGCAGCCGGTTACGCGCACGTGGCACAAAGCGCAAGGACCAGCATAAAAATCCTGGTTGGAGGCCCCGGCTCCCCACCTGCAGGGGAGTCGCTTCACAGGTGGTGAAGCAGGTCTGCAGGTGTCTATCTTTCACTCCCCCTCTGTCTTCATTTCCTCTCTCCATTTCTCTCTGTCCTATCTAACGATGACATCAGTAACAATTTGGAACCGAAGGGGCAGTAATTGTAGAACCAAGGAATGAGCTCTAAAGGTGCTACTTGGACCATAGTAAGACCCTAAGAGTACCATCCTGCTTTCCTTTTTCCTTTCTTTCCTTCCTTCATTCCTTCCTTCTTTCCTTTCTTTCCCATAGCACTGTTCAGCTATGGCTTATGGTGGTGCTGGGGATTGAACCTGGGACTTTGGAGCCTCAGGTGTGAGTCTGTTTCCATAAACATTATGCTATCTACCTTCTGTCCTCTTTTTCTTTTTTAATATTTTTTTCCTTTTGTTGCCCTTGTTTTATTGTTGTAGCTATTATTGTTGTCATTGATATCTTTGTTGTTGGATAGGACAGAAAGAAATCGAGAGAGGAGGGGAAAACAGAGAGGGGAAGAGAAAGACAGACACCTGCAGACCTGCTTCACAGCTTGTGAAGTGACACCCCCTGCAGGTGGGGAGCCAGGGCTCGAACCAGGATCCTTTCTCAGGTACTTGCGCTTCATGCCACGTGCACTTAACCTGCTGTGCTACCATCTGACTTCCTGGCCTTGTTTTTTTTGTTGTTGTTGTTGTAGTTATTATTGTTGTTGTTATTGATTTGTCATTGTTAGGACAAAGAGAAATGGAGAGGATGGGAAAACAGAGGGGGAGAGAAAGATAAGACACCTACAGACCTGCTTCACCACTTGTGAAGTGACTCCCCTGCAGGTGGGGAGCCGGGGGCTCGAACCGGGATTGTTAAGTTGGTCCTTGCTTCACGCCATGTGTGCTTAACTCGTTGCACTACAGCTCGACTCCCCATTTTTCAAGAAAAGAACTGCAGCAGCACCTATTCCACCCCCACCCAATTCTCATTTGATCACTAGTCTTCTTGCAGATTTCAGTTTTTCTCAGGACAGATATTATTCAACACTCAATATCTACTGCATTAGGATGTTGACTCCTGTACACTTTTTTTTTTTCTTTTCCACCAGGGCTTTACTGCAGATCCATACCTACATTATTCTACCACTCCTGATGGAGTCTTCTTCTTCTTTTTCTTCTCCTTCCCCTGAGATAGAGACAGAATAAAGGAAAGGTACCACTTCTATAGCTTGTGAAGCTTCCACTTCTCATGGTGTTTCCATGTAGCGGCTGAGGGTTCAAGCTCAAGTTCTTGCACACAGTAAAGGTGAGTTATCTCCCAGTCTGAAACTTTAATGTAAACTTACTACACACACTTTTTTAAAATGTTTATTTGAATTAAGTGATAGAATGGTGCCAGAAACTTATACATTTAGGCCCTTGTTTCCCTATCATTCACATTAGTACAAGAAAATTAAGGAACATTAAAGGGACTAGAAGTACATAAAAATATATCCAAGATAGTCAAATCCTCTAATTTACTCTGGTTGAACTGAAGTTGTTGGCCTAATTCACATTTATCTGGGAGCCTAGAGACTTTACATTCCCTTTCATTGTTCTAGACCAGTGAAAAAGGGAAATGGACAACATTTATATTACAAGACAGAAATCTTTTATTTATTTTTTTGTCTAAAACTATGTATGGAGAAATTTCTTGCTCATAAATTAGGATTAAATCTAATTATCACTCACTATTGAAAACCAGTATTATTTACAAAAATGAACCTGTTATTTGCTTTATCACCAGGTTCCCAGGACTAAAATTTACACTAACTTCAATCTCGCTTTTTAAATCTTCCTGCCATCAAGTGCCAGCAACTCTAATGGCGGGAGGGGGGGCAGTCTCTGACAGCAACATTTACCATTCATTAGGAATGTAGGACCACAAGTGGACAACAACAGAAATATTCTATCATTCCAAACAATTCCTATTTGCTTTCCAAAAGCATGCTTTCTCTAAGTCTCCCTTACTATACACATCGGTGGGAGAGACCCCAGAGAGTCTAGTAGTGCTAATTAAATCAGGCTCTTCAAAAAGTGAATAAGAGAGTTTAGTGTATATGGAGATTAACTGCTGTGACTGACACTAGCAGGTAATAAAGTAAACTTTACACCAGATTAACATCCACCTGCAACAACTAGCCACCTCAAATAGATACTTCTCATTTAATCTGGATCACATGTGCAATTTCTTACTTTCCAGCGAGTGCACTGCGAACTTTCAAAGCAGATAGTGAATAGGCTTTCTAGAAATTCAAATGAAAATGTTAAATAATAAAAATTGCTGGCTTATTCTACAGTTTCTGGCAGATTCCAATAGGCTGGATGCCAGGAAGTAACTCTAGCTCAGTTGCTAGTAAAAAGGCAAATCTATATACACATGAAAAGACAATATTACAAGACTGGAGTGTCACCTAGTAAAAACAAGAATCTCTAGCGTGGAAATTTCAGTGAACACTTGGGATGAAGGGCAATGAAAATACCAGAGAAAGAAAAATACACATAAATTAATTCCTAATTTAAGAAAATCAATAAAGAGTACACATAAATTGATAAATACTGTCTCCATAGGTCACTAATTCCAAGGACAAGTTAGTACTTAGTTTTAAACTAAATTATTACAGGACATTCTGGTGTATGCTCTCTTCTTATGATCAGTTTGTTCTGGCAAGAGTCCAATAAGTACTTGCTCTGGAAAACAGCTCAGCATGAGAAGGCTCTGAAGCAATTAGTTTTTATAAACTAAACAGAAAACAAGTATCAGGACTGCAACAATAATTGACAGGACAAGCACCAGGATACAGATCTTCTTGCGAGATTTTTTCTGAGGAGAGAAATATGCAAACAAAACACTCATGAAATTAGTAACATTTTATATCTAAGACTTCAAGAGTGCTTTATTAATCTGCTTTCTTGCAATTCAAAATGAACTCTGTCCATGAATGAATAAGCAAAGATCATCCCAAAATCTCAAGTCACTAGCAGAACACAGGGCTGCAAGTGCTAGTTCAGGTCACGAAATGCAAAAGAACTGTTTACACCTATGTTATGAGGTATTATCTGCAATGAAGCTATTTGTGTGTGTATGTTTTTAATAAAGATTATATAACATTAATAAATTTCATGCTTTTTTCAAAAAATACATATAAGTAGAAGGAAAATATAACTACCCACATTTAAAACTGTTGACATTGCAACCCAGGAGGTGGTGCAGTGACTGAAGTGTTGGACTCTCAAGCACAGGGTTCTGAGCTGCACCTCTGGCAATGCGTATGCCAGAATGATGCTCATGCATGCGTACTTTCTCTTTCTCATTAATAAGTATTTTTTAAAAATACTGACATTTTCATTATATTTTCTTTTGACTTTTTGTCTGTACTTCCTGTTTCTGATGTCATCGGGATCATACTGTATGTCTGATGTTTCTCATTTAACATTTCATAAAAATTTAACTACCGTCAGTTTTTTATACATTTATTTATTGAGCAGAGCATTGTTCAGCTCTGGCTACTGGTGGTGACAGGGACTGAATCTGGGATCTCTCGCAGGCAAACCCTGAACCCTGTGTGTTTAATACACCTGGCCCCATATATATATATATATATATATATATATATATATATATATATACATATATATATATATATATACACATATTTTAATGCAGTGTCAGGGCAGAACTCAGTTATGCCTGTCAATACCACTGAACTGCATCTGAGCCCAACTTTGTTCATTTTTTCATTGAGAAAGAAGAGAGGAGAGACATTGTAGCACCACTCTGCCTACCATCCATGGTGTTCCTATGTGATGCTGGGGCTGTAACCCAGGTCTTGGTTATAGCACATGAGCCTGGTTAGGCACATGCTCTACTAGGCGAGCTATCTCCCAGCCTCTTTGACATTTCTTTTAATAGATATATAACATTCAGTGACAGTATATAACTAACTGAGTTAGTCCTCTGAAGTTAGACACTAAAGTTGTTACTCAGTTTCTGAAAAGGAAACACTGCCATTAAGTGTAAATTTCGTTAAGAACACATCCAGGTAAAATACAGGCACCACAGAAACAAGGAAAATGACTGAAATACTGTTTCTAAAAATAAGCTGCACCAACTGAGGGGAAATGAAAAGGATGTGATTCACAATACTTGTACTGAGATAAAGACCCACACAAAAGTACAAAACCAGAGTTAGGACCAGAGTTAGAATATTAGTTTATAGAAAGTAGAAATAAGTGACCAACAAATGATAAATCCCTATTTATGAATAAATAGCACTTACAGTTTATTATAGACCTATCCTGTGTATGTACAGTCAACTAAGTATTCAGGAAATCCTATTTTTTACTTAATTATCTCAACTCTAACTAATTTCAGTTATGCAGAATATAAAACTACCCAAACTATCCTTACCCAGTGTTAGCTATCATATTAGCCTATGAGGTATTTTTTTTTTTTTTTTAGATTTCTCTATAAATACTAAAACTGGGCTGGGGAGATGCACAATGGTTATGCAAAACACTTTCATGCCCAAGGCTCTAAGGTCCCCTGGTTAAATCCCATGTATCACCGTTAACCAGAGCTGAGCAGTATTCTGGTGTAAAAGTAAATAAATAGGAGGCCAGGTGATGACACAGCTGGTTGAGCACACGTTACAATGCAAGGACCTAGGTTCTAGCCCCCGGTGCCCACCTGCATGGGGAAAGTTCTGCGAGCTTTGCAGGTGTCTCTCTTTCTCCCTCTCTATCTCTCTCTCTCTCTCTCTTTTCAAATTTTTAAAAAACCTTTCTATTTATTGTACAGAGACAGTCAGAAATCGAGAAGGAACCAGGAGATAGAGAAGAAGAGAGACAAAGAGACACCTGCAGCCCTGTGTCACCACTCGTGAAGCTTTCCCCCTATAGGGAGGGGACCGGGGGCTTGAACCCAGGTCCTTGTGCAATGTAAGATGTATGCTCAACCAGATGTGCCACCACCTGGCCCTTCTTTCTCCCTAACACCCCCCTCCCTCCCTCTCAATTTCTGGCTGTCTTTACCCAATAAGTAAATAAAGATTATAAATTAAAAAAATAATAATTCCCTACCCCCCACCTGCAGGATAGATGTTTCATAAGTGGTGAAGCAAGTCTGCAGGTATCTATCTTTCCCTCTCTATCTACTCCTCCCCTCTAATTTCTCTCTGTCCTTAAAAAAAAAAAAAGGAAAAAAAATGGCCACTATAAAAGGTGGTTTTGTAGTGCTGGCACTGAAGTCCAGTGATAAACCCTGGTGGCAATAAAATGACAAATAAATAGTGACTGTAATTATGGCTTCTTGCCTAAAGCTTAAGCTTAAGGACAAGGCTGCAGCTGTTTTCAGTGTGTTAGAGTGCTCTAATGGTCTATAAAGTCTACAGCGCAGAGTGACTTTCTATAGTAACAGCTTTTACCTGGTAGTAAGCAGCCCGTTGTAACTGATCAGTGGCTCTTTCTACATGCACCTCTGAACTCTCCACATTGGCTTCTATGCTATCTGCAAAAAAAGAAGGGCAGTGCATGTTTTATAACACTCAGCTATTTCAAAACCACAAACTGAACAGACACATAATGTAATGAGTCCTGGTTTCACTACTGTCATTCTAACCATCCAGGTAAAAAAATCACAAGTTACTAGTTCCATAAGAAAATAGCCCTATTTTTTTTTTGGGGGGGGCCACTATCTAATTAGGGGTAAAAAATTATTAAGTATACAACTCACCAACTCACCACAAGTAGAACAGAGAAAATTATGGATATACATAAAAATAAAGAGTATGGGGGAGAAATAAAACAAATGAGCAGTGGTGTGCCTAGTAGCAAGCACATACACCATATATATACTTTAACCAGAACACTGTTCATTGCTGGTGTATGGTGGTGTGGGGGATTAAACCTGAGACTTTGGGACCTCAAGCTTGAGAGTCTCTTTGCATAACCATTATGCTATCTACCCCCACCCCACACTATGTTTTTTTCATTATTTCTTTCCTCCTTTTTAAAATATTTATTTATTAGGGCAAGGGTAGACAGCATAATGGTTATGCAAAGAGACTATCATGCCTGAGGCTCCAAAGTCACAGTTTCAATCCCCCATTCCACAGTAAGCCAGAGCTGATCAGAGCTCTGGTTAAAAACTAATAATAATATATAAATAGTTATAAAAATTTATGAGAGTGAAAGGAAACCAGAGCATCAGTCTAATGCACAGATTCAATGGATCAAACTCAGGACCTTGAGAGTCTAACACTGTACCACTCCCCAGGTCACAAGTATACATTATTAAGTGAAATAACCCTACCTGCAGAGTGGGAAAAGTTAACAGGTAGTAGAGTAGTGCTGCAGGTGTCTATTTCTCTCTCTCCCTTGCTCTCTATTTCTCTCTGTCTGCAGGTATCAATTTCTCTCTCTCTCCCTTGCTCTCTATTTCTGTCTCTTATAAAAAAAATAAAGAAAAAAATTTAAAAGGAAATCAGAAAAATAAAGGGAAAAATGGCTGCTGGGTAGATCCATTGTACAGGCACAGAGCCCCAGTAATAACTCTGGTGGAAAAATAAAAAATAAAAAAAAGAGATAAAATGTTAGCAAGATGTAAATTTGGGGAAAGGTTATAAAGAAAAGCCTTATAGTATTTTTAACTTCAAATTATTTTCAAACAAAAAGTTTGAAGAGCAGTTACTAATCTTATATAAGTTTCTGGAGATGAAAGCTGGGAAGATGATAGCTATTTCCTTAAACAGCCAAAGACTTTCCAAGAGACTGTGGCAAGTAAATGGGGCTGATTATTCATGGAGGAATCACTATAACTTCTACATTTGTTAACATAAGAAAATTTCTAAGAAAATTAATTATTTTCAAAATGGCATTCCTAAATTCCCAAACACACACCTTAACTGATTTCTTTGCACAGAAATACTATCAACTCACCTTGAGGTTAAAAGTATCAATAATACATACCAATCAGATCACCTTGGTCATGGATCATCATGGCCAAATCTTTAAATATCTGGTTGACATCCAAAATGTCAGCCTAAGGAACAAAAAAAGAAAGATAATTAACATTGAGACACAAGTTCAATAACTCTGTTCGTTTGTCCCTGCTGTCCTCTTTCTGCTGTCTTTCCGTGCTACCATAATGGTGTGCATGAGTGTCCTGGCCAATGTTCTCAAGAGTATCAATAATGCCAAAAAAAGAGGCAAATGTTCAGTGAGCAAGGACCCAGGTTCGAGCCCCTGGCTCCCACCTGCAAGGGGGGAAAGCTTCACAAGTGGTGTAGCAGTGCTGCAGGTATCTCTCTCTCTCTCACCTTCCCTCTCAAATTCTGACTATCTCTATCCAGCAAATAAAGATAAAAATAAATTTAAAAAAATACTGAAATTGGTAATTTTTTCTCACATGCATATCAACAGAAAATAAATGCAAAAGTGATGTTACACCAAAAAAAAAAAAAAAAAGAGGCAAATGCCAGGTTCTTATCAGACTGTGCTCCAAATCATTGTCCAGTTTTTAAAAAATATTTTATTTATTTATTCCCTTTTGTTGCCCTTGTTGTTTTATTGTTGTAGTTACTATTGTCGTCGTTGTTGGATAGAACAGAGAGAAACGGAGAGAGGAGGGGAAGACAGAGGGGGAGAGAAAGATAGACACCTGCAGACCTGCTTCACCGCCTGTGAAGCGACTCCCCTGCAGGTGGGGAGCCGGGGTTCGAACCAGGATCCTTATGCCGGTCCTTGTGCTTTGCGCCACCTGCGCTTAACCCGCTGTGCTACAGCCCGACTCCCCGATTGTCCAGTTTCTAACTGTGATGATGAAGCATGGTTACATCAGTGAATTTGAAATCACTGATGATGATCACAGAGCTGGGAAAATAGTTGTGAATCTCACTGGCAAGTTAAACAAGTGTGGAGTGATCAGCTCCAGATTTGATGTGCAGCTCAAAGACCTAGGAAAATGGCAAAATAACCTGCTCCCATCCCATCAGTTGGTTTCACTGTACTGACAACCTCAGCTGGTATCATGAACCATGAAGAAGCAAGATGAAAACACATAGGAGGAAAAATCCTGGGATTCTTTTCTAGGGGTATAATACATAAATGCAAATAAAATGCCTCAGTGGACAAAAAAAAAAAAAAAAAGACACATGCTCAAAGATTATTTTATTTATTTATTTATTTATTTGCCAGAGCACTGCTCAGCTCTGGCTTATAGTGGTGCTAGGGATTAAACCTGGGACTTTAGAGCCTTGGGCAGGGCATGAGAGTCTCTTTGCATAACCATTATGCTATCTACCCCTGCCCTCAAAGATTCATTTTCTGTACTCACCTAAATTTTTGGCTTCTAACACATGCTTTTAAGGCTTACAAATCATATTTTCTCCATATACAGAATATGAAAATAAGCGTACCTTTTACTAAATGTCAACTGCATCAGGTAGTTAATTAACTACTTACACACTGTATCAGGTAGGTAATAAAAAGTACAGAGTTGGAGGCAGATGATAGCTCGATGGGTAGAGAACATACTTTATCATGTGTGAGGACCTAGGTTTGAGCCCCTGGAACCACATGAGAGCATCATACATGTCACCAAGTAAAGCTCCAGGAATGGTAGACCAATGCTTATGTGTCTCTCCTCCCTTAAAAGGAAGAAGAAGAAGGAGGAGGAGGAGGAGGAGGAGGAAGATGATGATGATGAAGAAGGAGGAGGAGGAGGAGGGGGAGGAGGAGGAGGGGGAGGAGGGGGAGGGGAGAGGAGGAGGAGGAGGAGGAGGAGGAGGAGAAGGATAAGAAGGAGAAGGAGGAGAAGGAGGAGAAGGAGGAGAAGGAGGAGAAGGAGGAGAAGGAGGAGAAGAAGAAGGAGGAGAAGGAGAAGGAGAAGGAGAAGGAGAAGGAGAAGGAGAAGGAGAAGAAGAAGAAGAGAAGAAGAAGAAGAAGAAGAAGAAGACGAAGACCACCTTTGGGAGCAATGGAATCATACAGGTGTGCAGGGCTAGCGTCAAGGGAGAGACCAGGAACTCGTGGTGGTGTGGTAATACGATTCTTTATTCATGTGGGAGCTCCAGAGTCCGGTGTGAACACAGTGGGTTAAGCCACGTGGTACCAAAACACCGGAGTCCCTCCCTGTCTGCACGCTTGCCCTCCTCCAGGTTAGGACACAGAAAAGAGGAAAAGAGAGAAACCAGAAACAGAAGTGGCTTTATAGCATAAAACTGGAAGTGGCAAGTTGGAAATGGAAATGGCTAGGAAAAGGGGTGGAGAAGGGCAAAAACATGCTGGGAAGGTAGAAGCTTCCTTAGCAACTGTTACTAGGGTTTTAGCTGGTGGGAATAAGGTTTTAGCTTAATGTTACCCTACAGGCATGGTGGGTCTCAGGTAGAAAGTAGATCAGGCAAAACAATGATTATGTAAATAGGCTATACTATCAGCAATGCACCATGGAGTAGGGGGAGCTGGTTTAATGCCCAACACAGGTGCAGGACCTCTGGGACAAAAAAATACAGATTTTTGAAACCTATCAGCTGTGTAGAACTCTTGGCGCTGTTGTGTGATTTTAATCCTCCACAGTTTAGAGTAACCTTTAGTGAAAGCCCTCCCCTCTGAACTGTGGGAATAAAAGTATCCATCTCATAGAGTTCTTTCTTTCTTTCTTTCTTTCTTTCTTTCTTTCTTTCTTTCTTTCTTTCTTTCTTTCTTTCTTGCCTCCAGGGTTATTGCGGGGGCTTGGTGCCTGCACCACAAATCTACTACTCCTGGAGGCTATTTTTTTTCCCTTTTGCTGCCCTTGTTTTTGTTTTTTTTTTATCCATTGTTGTGGTTATTATTATTGTTGTTGATAATGTTGTTGGATAGGATAGAAATGGAGAGAAGTGGGGTAGAGGGAGAGGGGTAGAGAAAGATACATACCTGCAGATCTGCTTCACCACTTGTGAAGTGACCCCTCTGCAGGTGGAGAGCCAGGGCTTGAACCGGGATCCTTATGCTGGTCCTTGTGCTTTGTGCCATGTGCGCTTAACCCGCTGCACTCACCCGACATCCAACTCACAGAGTTCTAAACTAAACTCTGTGTGTGTGTGTGTGTGTGTGTGTGTGTGTGTGTGTGTGTGTTAAAGATTTACTGATGAGAATAAGAGCTTGTGATGCAATGCTAGCACTCAAACTCAGGACTTCATGCCTTAGAGTCCAACACTTTATTCACTGCATCACCTCCTGAGTCAAACAAACTAATATATTTAAAGCACTTAAAGAAGTATAAAAGCCAGGGAAATATTTGGCAAGCAGAGTGTAGGACTTGCATATGTGAGGTTTCCAGTTCAATTCCTACTGCTACATGTACCAGTGGTGGTAGTGCTCTGATTTCAATTACTACATCTCATATGAAATAAAATATTTAAAGAAAAAGAACAGAATAAGCACTTCACAAGAAGAGTAAGGAAGGGGCCAGGCGATGGGGCACCTAATTGAACACATCTATTATAGTGAGCAAAGATCCAGGTTCTAGCCCCTGGCCCCCACCTGCAGGGGGCAGACTTCACAAGTGGTCAAGAGGTGCTATAGGTATCTCTCTCCCTTTCAGTCTCCTCCTTCTCTCTCAACTTCTGTCTCTATCCAAAACAAAAATATAAATACTAAAAAAAAAAAAAGAGAAATGTTAGTAATCCATTATTGGTCTTCATGACATGCTATTAATAATGAGACATCTATTATTTTATTTTACAGAAGAAAAAAACTGGGGATCAAAGAAGCTGAATGATTGTCTCAAGGCTTCACAGCAAGTGACAGACTTGAGAATTAAAAGTTCATGGTGGGGGGGCTGGCTGGTAGCACAGTGGATTAAGCACAGTGGATTAAGCACACATGGTGTGAAGTGCAAGGACTGGTGTAATGATCCTGGTTCGAGTGCCCAGCTTCCCACCTGCAAAGAGGTCACTTCACAGGTAGTGAAGCAACTCTGCAGGTATCCATCTTTCTCCTCCCCTCTCTGTCTTCCCTCCTCTCTCGATTTCTCTGTCCTATCCAACAAGAACGACAGCAAATAACAACAACAATGGGCAACAAAAGGGAAAAAATAGTCTCCAGTGGATTCGTAGTGCAAGCACCAAACCCCAGCAATAACTCCGGAGGCAAAAAAAAAAAAAATTCATGGTGTCAAAACAGTTCACCTGGATAGTGTGTCTGCTTTGCCAGTCTCAGCTGAGGTTTGAGCTCAGCTCCCATTGTACTTGGGGGAAACTTGAGTGTCTTTTCCTCTATTTCTGTCTTTCTCTTTCTATCTGAAAAAGTTGCGCTGGAGTATTAAACCCCAGTGACAACAACAACAGCTACAAGATCATGATATTTTCATTATTTCACAATGCCTCTTTGAGGCATTTATTTAAATCAATTAATTATTCAGTAATTTCATGAAGTAATAATCTTTAAAGATAATGAAGTGCCAAGTATTTATTTAACTTGACTATTCACATGGCTGGGTCAGTGAGGAAACTGAGCATT
This sequence comes from Erinaceus europaeus, assembly GCF_950295315.1. Taxonomy (NCBI): domain Eukaryota; kingdom Metazoa; phylum Chordata; class Mammalia; order Eulipotyphla; family Erinaceidae; genus Erinaceus; species Erinaceus europaeus. The sequence goes on along the minus strand of NC_080174.1, from coordinate 43,103,313 downwards.
ATTGCAGCTACAATTACAGCTCTAAAGCCCATGCTCTTTCAACTGCAACACACTGTCTCCAGAATACTGTAATACTGCCTTGAAAGCAGTGACTTCCTAATCACAACTAGCAAGAATAGTTCTTATCAGCACCTCAATTACTTGCTAAGACTCTATTATAGTTGGACAATTCGCTAGTTGCTACGGATACCAAAGGGCTTAACAATTAAGTGGTAAAGACAAGGATAAGTATACAGCTAGATAAATGACGGTCTTAATAGGAAATGACCAGCAAATAGATAGTAAGTCAGAACAGGGAGATTTTGAATGTCTTTTTTTTTTTTTTTTTGCCTCCAGGGTTATTGCTGGGGCTTGATGCCTGCACTACAAACCCACTGCTCCTGGAGGCTATTTTTTCCCTTTTGTTGCCCTTGTTTATTGTTGTTGTAGTTACTATTATTGTTGTTATGCTGTCATTGTTGTTGGATAGGACAGAGAGAAAGGAAGGGAAGAGAGAGAGGGGGAGAGAAAGACAGACACCTGCAGACCTGCTTCACCGCCTGTGAAGGGACTCCCCTGCAGGTGGGGAGCCGGGGGTTCCAACAGGGATCCTTACGCAGGTCCTTGCGCCTTTGCACCATGTGCGCTTAACCCGCTGTGCTACTTACCACCCGACCCCCTTGAATAAGTCTTATTTATTTGCCACCAGTTATCACTGGGGTTCAGTGTCTGTAGTTATACTATTCTTGTTGGCAATTTTTTGTTTGTTTTTCTTTTTCTACTCTTTTTTTTTTTTTTATAAAAAGGAAACATTGACAAAACCATAGGATAAGAGAGGTACAACTCCACACAATTCCCACCACCAGAACTCTGTATCTCATTTCCTCCCGATAGCTTTTTTCTACTTTTTGATAGAGGGTAAGACAAAGAAATAGAGAGAGAAGGAGGGAGGGAGGGAGAGGGAGAGAATGAGATGTACCACTGCCTGTGAAACTCCCCCTTGTAGGTGGGGACTAGGGACTTGAACTCAGGCACATGCATATGGTAAGCTACTGAGATACCACCTAGCCCCAAGAGAAATCTTAAAGCAAAAGAGAAGTTATATAACCAAAAACACAACAGAGTTGGGGGCCACGTGGTGGCACACCTGGTTGAGCGCACGTTACAACGTGCAAGGCCCTGGGTTAATAGATGGCTCATCAGGTGGCACAGCTGCCTTGCTATGCATGTGGTCCAGACAACTATGGCACTACATGGAAGGAAGCTGTAGTGCTGTGGCATCTTTCCCTTTCTCTACTTATCTGAATGAAAAAGTGTCTTGTGTTGGTAAGATAGCCCACCTGGGAAGGTGGCTACTTTGCCATGTAAACACAGGTTCAAGTTTGGTCACCACTGCACTAGTGCTGCGATGTCTTTTCCTGTTTTTTTTTTTTTTTTTTTCTGAAAAAGCTGACTTGGGAGGGGTGAAGGCCCACTGACGATAACGATGACAACAGCAACAACAAAGTGGTCTGGAGCAGCCTGAAGGTGGTGAAGTGGATCGTGCTGTACTATTAGGCATGGGGGTTCAAGTTTGAATTCTGGCATTGGCATTGCATGTATCAGTGATGCTCTGGTTCCTTTTCCTCTTCTCTCTCGTGTGTGTGTGTGTGTGTGTGTGTGTGTGTGTGTGTGTGTGTGTGTGTGTGTCTGCCACTCTATCTCCCCCACCCCTCTCCATTTTTTCTGTCCTGTCAAATAAAACAGAAACATTTGCTCCAAGGTCCCTAGTTTAATCCCCCATACCACCATATCCAGAGCTGAACAGTGCTCTGGTAAAAAAAAAAATTAATTAATTAAAAATTAAAAAGTTTTTTTTTTTTAACCAGAGCATTGTTGAGTGGAGGGTAGACAGCATAATGGTTATGCAAAGAGACTCTCATGCCTGAGGCTCCAAAGTCCCAGGTTTAATCCCCTGCACCACCATAAGCCAGAGCTGAGCAGTGCTCTGGTTAAAAAAAAACAAAAAACCTAGTAGAGCATTGTTGAGCTTTGGCTTATGTTGGTACCTGGAACTTTGGAGACTCAGGTGTGGAAGTCTTTTGCATAACCACTATGCTATCTCCTAACTTTATTATATCCCTGTCTTTAGCTTTCGCTCTACTCCCTGCTATAACAGTATTCCTTTCTCTTTCCTTCTTTCTCCCGCCCTTCCTTTCTAGTCATTTCATTGGGGGGGGGGGGGTTATCACTACAGTTGTTGACACATGGGTTCAATTTCTCATCTCCCCATGACAGATGCCTTAAAAACACTCTACCCTCCAACTTGGGTCCTTTTCTACCACCATGCACCAGGACCCACAAGCTGCCCCACCCCCTTCCTTAGAGTCCTTTACTTTAGCGCACAGCATTCCATTTTCTTCTCTTTATTTTAAATCCTCTTTCCACTGCTCCTCTAAGGATAGTAGTCTTCTGGTTTCATGAAAGGGAAAAGTACTCTGGTTGAAAGATGTTTTACTGGTCACTGGGCAAAATTAAAAATTGGAAAGTAAGGTAAGAAAGGCCTAGAGACCTCTCCCCTCAACCCACCACATAAACTGTTCCAATTTTCTCTGACCCATTTTAGTTGTATCTAGGATTTTGGGATATACACTCAAAATTGGAGCAAATCTTCTGGCCTACTTTTACTACAAATTTTCTGATTTAACATAGGGTTTCTCCAAAGACATCCTACCTAATCTAGAAGTTGGCACTGAAGTTTAGGAACAAAGCCTTTAAAAATTTTTTTACCCCAGTATTTTCTTTTTTACTGTGATATATACCTAACACAAAACTTATCACTTTAGTCATTTTTTTAAAAAAAAATGCATGCTTTTTTGAATTTGAAAGTTAACCTTGTACAAAGGCCATGTTGATCTATTCTGTACCATTCCAATTTTGGTAGATGCGTTGCCAAAAAAAGACAGGGCCTTGATCAATAAAATCACAGTCGGACTTGCTCTGTTCTTCGTTCATATTGTCATGGGGAATATGTGAGATATGGTTATTAAGGAAAGAATTTAAGAATTTTTGGTCACTATGGTCAATACCATCTTATTAGTAGTTCACATATGCCATGACTATACTGAAACAAAATTTGAAAATCACACAGGGGGTGGGCAGTGGTGCACCCAGTTAAGCATACACATTACCAAGCGTAAGGACCCAGGTTCGAGCCCCCTCTCTACCTGCAAGGAGTCTGCTTCACAAGTGGTGAAACAGGTTTGCAGGTGTCTTATTTCTCTCTCTAGATCCCCATCCTCTTCCAATTTCTCTCTGTCCAATCTAATGAAAATAAATAAGTAAATTAAAAAAAAAAAAAGGCTGTAGAAATGGTGGATTTGTAGTGCCAGAACTGAGCCTCAGCGATAACCCTGAAGGCAAAAGGAAAAAAAACAGATCACACAATGACTTACCTTTTTTTTTAATTTTTATTTTATTTATTATTTTATTTTTATTTTTGGCCTCCAGGGTCAGCACCATGAATCCATTGCTCCTAAAGGCTATTTTTTTCCTCTTTTGTTGCCCTTATTGTTTTGTTGTTGTTATTGTTGTTGTTATTGCTGTTGTTGTTGCTGCTGTTGGATAGGGCAGACAGAAATCAAGAGAGGATGGGATGACAGAGAGGAGAAGAGAAATATAGACACCTGTAGACCTGCTTCACACCTCTTGTGAAGCGACCCCCCTGCAGGTGGGGAGCCAGGGGCTCGAACTGGGATCTGCCTGGCCCATGACTTATGTTTTTTTAAAAAAAATGTATCTAGGGAGTTGGGCGGTAGTGCAGCGGGTTAAGTGCACATGGCACAAAGCTCAAGGACTGGCTCAAGAACCCGTTTGAGCCCCCAGCTCCCCACCTGCAGGGTGAAGCAGGTCTACAGGTGTCTTTCTGTCCTCTCTCGATTTCTGTCTGTCCTATCCAACAACAATAACAGCAATAACAACAACAACAATAATAATAACAACAATAAAACTAGGGCAACAAAAGGGGAAAAAACAGCCTTTAGGAGTAGTGGATTCGTGGTGCAGGCACGGAGTCCCAGCAATAACCCTGGAGGAAAAAAAAAAAAGATACTATTTATTTTATGGAAAGAGACCAGAGCATTGCTCAGCTGGAGACTGAGCGTGGGGCCTCTAGCATACACTGAGCTGTCTTCTGGCCCCCACTCTGGCTTGTCATGTTCTTCATAATCACCGAAGGAAAATCTAAGTGTGTAACAAAGTGCAAATATACTGAGTCAAATAAAAATCATAAGCTGACTCTCACCTCCAGTTGTCGAATTGCCGTTTCTCTCTCTTTAATAAGTTCCAGATCCTGTTCGGTGATGGCCACCTCATCCTCCTGACTCTGCATCTGGTTCCACTCTTCATGGCTGCAGGAAAATAAGCATACTAGTTTGATTCCTCCTGAGGTGTGCGTGAGACATAGCTACCACACCTCTACTGCCAGGACAGGCCATCCAAAGACACTACTAGGGCTTTAACTGCTCTAGTATTAATACAAAGTCCCTTTAGAATCACAATCTCCAGTAGCCAGAGACATAGCTAAAGAGAGCAAGAAGACACAGTCTCTGTTTTCCATGGGAAAAATAATGACATGAAATAGGTCTGTGAGGGACAGGACTCTTTGCTGGTTTCATTTAGGGGTACATTCTGCAATCTTACTAGTTTGCCAGACACAAAAATAGCACATGTCTAAGAACCATCCTCTCTACTTTATGTTAAGGCACCGCTGAGCAGACATACAGTGAATGATGGAGGTGGTTCAGTTAGAAACTGACAGGTCTGGGTTGGAGAGATCACTCAGTATAAAGCACTTGTGTGCCTGAGGTCCTGAGTTTCATCCTATGTGCTGCTATTCTAACAGGCTGATTCTCTGTCTCTTGTTAATATATACACATATCTAAGAGACTTGACAGATCTAACTGTCCCAAAATCTGGCATGGTAGAGGAAATATTATTAATTTTTACCAGGGTGCTACTCAGCTCTGGCTTATGGTGGTGTGGCAGACTAAACCTGGCACCTCAGAGACTCAGGTATGACAGTTTCTTTGCATAACCACAATGCTATCTCTCCAGCCCTTCATTGATTTTTTTTTTTTTAAATAAAAATAAGTATAGGAGGGGTGGGAAATAGCTCACCTGGTAGAGCTCACACTTTGCCAGATGTGAGAACCCAGACTCAAGCCTTAGTCCACCATGTGGAAGCACTGGCACGAGGAAGCTTTATGAGTGTTGGAAAAGTGCTGTGGTCTTTCCTCTATATCTCTCTACCTTTCTGTCCCTCACCCTTTATCTAAAGAACAACAAAAGGTATAATGAGTGGTCTGGGAGGTGGCATAGTGAATAAAGCATTGGATTCTCAAGCATGAAGTCTTGAGTTCGATCCCTGATAGCACATGTACCAGAGTGATGTCTAGTTCCTTCTCTGTCTCCTATCTTGATTAATAAATAAAATCTTAAAAAAATATATGGGGAGTCAGGCTGTAGCACAGAGGATTAATGGCAGGTGGCACAAAGCTCAAGGACTGGCCTAAGGATCCTGGTTTGAGCCCCTGGATCCCCACCTGCCAGGAGGGTTGCTTCATAGGCGGTGAAGCAGGTCTGCAGGTGTCTTTTTCTTCCCCCTCTCTGTCTTCCCTTCTTCTCTCCATTTATCTCTGTCCTATCCAACAATGATGACATTAATAATAACTACATCAATAAAACAAGGGCAACAAAAAGGAATAAAAAAAAAAAATTATGATGAGGGGCCGGGTGGTGGCACAAGGACCTGGGTTCCAGCCCCAGTACCCACCTGCGGGGGGGAAAGCTTCGCAAGTGGTGAAGAGTAGTGAAGCAGGGCTGCAGGTGTCTCTCTGTCTCACTCCCTCTCTATCTCCCCCTTCCCTCTTGGTTTCTGGCAGTCTCTATCCAATAAATAAAGATAGTAAAAAATTAAAAAAATTATAATGAAAAGTCTCAACTACCCAGCAGGCTGTCTGAATAGTTAGCTTACCTGTCAAACGAGACGAGCTGCTCTTCTCTTTGCCTCTCCTCTGCCTAGAAAACAGATCACATAGTATTATTGTAGCTGTTACTCAAAAACATGTCAAGACACACAAAACAAATATATATCCCTTGGCACCATTAAAATCTGTAAAAACAGCTTTAAAAAAAAGCTTAAGTGACCCAGTGAATAAAGCACTGGATTGTCAAGCGTGATGTCTTGAGTTTGACCCCTGCATTTCATATGTCTGTGATGGTTTGCTTTTCTCCCATCCTTCTTTTCTCTCATTAATGGATAATATTTTTTAAAGTTTTTTTAAAACTTGAAGGGACATGAATTAAGGGCAGGGGTTGAAAACTTGCAAGAAGTTTTAGAGAACATGTAAAAAGGAATTGTAGTGTGGTTGGTAGTGAGTTGCCAATTCTCTTTGAAATTCATCCCAAATGCTTAATATTTTTAATATAAAACAAAGAAAAATATTTTAAAATATATTTTTTTATTTTTGAGAGAAATGCAGAGAGAAACACACACACACACACACACACACACACAAACACACACACACACACACACACACACACACACACACGGAGAAACACCAGAACACTACTTAGCTCTGGCTTATGATGGTGTGGGGGATAGAACCTGGGACTTTGGAGCCTCAGGCATTAGAGTTGTTTACATAATAACCATTATACTATCTCCCCTGCCCTAAAAAAATTAATAGTTTATTTATTTATTTTCAATGACAGAAAGATAAACACAGAGAAAAAAAATCTTAATAGAGCAATCTATCCCACTTTTTAAAAGCTTTCTCATCTTGTTGGGTAGGACAGAGAAAAACGGAGAAAGGAGGGGAAGACAGAGATGGGGAGAGAAAGACACCTGCAGACCTGCTTCACCGCCTGTGAAATGACTCCCCTGCAGGTGGGAAGCCAGGGGCTCAAACCTGGATCCTTAGGCCAGTCCTTGCACTTTGTACCATGTGCGCTTAACCTGCTGTGCTACTGCCTGACTCCCCATTTTTTCATTTTTTTGGACAGGACAGAGAGAAATTGAGAGGGGAGGGGAAAACAGAGAGAGGGAGAGAAAGACAGACACCTGCAGACCTGCTTGTAAAGCGATCTCCCTGAGGTGGGGAGCCAGGAGCTAGAAGATTCTTGTACTGGTCCCTGAACTTCGTACTATGTGCAATTAACCTGGTATACCAATGCTCAGCCCCCTGGATATCTTCTTTGGTGAATATTCTATTAATATCCTCTCCCCATTTTTGGATACAGTCCTTTTTTTGCTTGTTTTTTGTTGTTGCTGATTTATTTATTTATTTGCCTCCAGGGTTACTGCTGGGGCTCTGTGCTGCACTAGGAATCCACTGCTCCTGGAGGCCATTTTCCCCATTTTGTTGCCCTGTTGCTTTTGTTGTTATTTTTGCCATTGCTATTGTTGTTGGATAGGACAGAGAGAAACTGAGAGAGGATGGGAAGACAGACAGGGAAAGAGAAAGGTAGACACCTTCACCTTCACCGCTTGTGAAGCCCCCCCCCCCCCCCGCATGTGGGAAGCTGGGGGCTCGAACAGGGATCATTAATGCAGGCGCTTAACCTGTTGTGCTACTGCCTGGCCCCACTTTATTTTTTAAACCAGAGCACTGATGGTTCTGGTTTATGGTGGTGCTGGGGATTGAACCTGGGACTATGTAGCTCCAGGCATGAAGGTATTTTGCATAACTAATATGTTATATCCCTGTCACTATTTATTATCATTATTTCACTATTTTATTTTTTTACTTATACAAATGACACACACACACACACACACACACACACACACCTGCCTGGCCCCACTGATTAAATTTAATTTCTCGGGAGTGGGGCAGTAGCGCAGTGGGTTAAGCGCACATGGTGCAAAGCGCAAGGACCAGCGTAAGGATCCCGGTTCGAGCCCAGGCTCCCCATCTGCAAGAGGTCGCTTCACAAGTGGTAAAGCAGGTTTGCAGGTGTCTATCTTTCTCTCCCCCTCTCTGTCTTCCCCTCCTCTCTCCATTTCTCTCTGTCCTATCCAACAACAATGACATCAAATGACAACAATAATAACTACAACAATAAAAAAACAAGGGCAACAAAAGGGAATGAATAAATATTAAATTTTAAAAATAAAAAAATTAATTTAATTTCTCAATACATGTCTTCTTATTATTCTGTATGACAAAACAGGGTACCGGTAACTACATAATATACTTCTGCTGCATATACATATACAATTAATGTTTGTTTCAGGAAAAGAACTTGTCTGAGTTGCAGAGTGAACTAAATAATCTTCCTAGAAAACACTACTTCCATTTATCCCACAGTTTATATATCAGTCTGGGAGGTAGTACAGTAAAGTGTTGACTTTCAAATATGAGGTCCTAAATTCAATCTCCAGCAGCACATGTACCAGAGTGATATCTAGATCTTTCTCCCTACTCTTTCTCTCTTATTTCTCTCATCAATAAACAAAACTTTAGGGTAGGGGAGATAGCATAATGCTTATGCAAAGAGACTCTCATGCCTGAGGCTCCAAAGTCCCAGGTTCAACAATCCCCCACACCATCATAAGCCAGAGCTGAGCAGTGCTGTTAAGAAAAAAATAAACACATACACATACACACACACACACACAAACACTTCAGAGAATAAACAAAACTTAAAAAAAAAAAAAAAGCAAATAGCAAAACCCCAGCTCCATTAGCCAGGAAAGACACAACACATACAAACAAACAAACAACAACAACAACAAAAACACAAACCAAACAAAAGACTTTAATTAAAAGTTTCTTCATAAACAAGCTTTTATGTATATGATATCTATAAATGAAAATCCATAGTTATCCTAATGGGTATTAGCTGATGGGCAGAAAAATTTCTGAACATAAACAGTGTGAATCTGGGTTGGGTGGTGGTGCACTTAGTTGAGCACACATGTTGCAATGCCCAAGGACCTGGGTTCGAGCTCCTGGTCCCCACCTCCAAGGGGAAGTTTTTGTGTGGGGTGAAGCAGTGTGGCAGTTGTCTGCCTGTCTCTCTCCCTTCTCTATCACCTCGTTCATTCTTGATTTCTGGCTGTCCTTATCCAAAAAATAAATACAAATAATAAAAAATTTGAAAAAGATCAATAATATTTAAAGGAGCCAGTGGTGGGGCACCTGGTTGAGCACACATGTTACAATGCACAAGGATCCTAGGTTCAAGTCCCCAGCCTCCACCTGCAGGGGAGAAGCTTCACGAGTGGTGAAGCAGTGCTGCAGGTGTCTCTCTGTCTCCTCTCTCTGTCTCCCCCTTCCTCTCAATTTCTGGCTGTCTCTATCAAATAAATAAAGATTAAAAAAAATTTAGAAAATAAGTGTTTATTACCAATAGGGGGGAAAAAATCTAGCTCTCATGGCCCAAGTGGTAGTGCACAAAATTAAGCATTGAACCCACAAGCATGAAGTCCCAAGTTCAATCTCATGTACTGCATGTGCTAATGATGCCCTTGTGTCTCCTTTCTTTCATATTTACAACAAAAAAATAAATCTTTTTTTAAAAAATACTGTTTGAGGTCCAGGAGGTAGCGCCATGGATTGTCAAGCATGAGGTCCTGAGTTCAATCCCCCGGTAGTACATGTACCAGAGTGATACCTGGTTCTTTCTTTCTCTCCACCTTTCTTTCTCATTAATAAATAAATAAAACCTTAAAAAAGAAAAGCTAGCTTTTCAGGCTGGAGTAGGCACACCCGGTAGAGCACACGTTACCATGTGCAATGATCCAGGTTCAAGCCCCCAGTATCCACTTATAGGAGAGAAAGTGAAGCAGGTCTGCAGGTGTCTATGTTTCTCTCTCTCTTCCTCTCTCAATTTCTCTTTGTTGTATTAAATTAAAAAAAAAAAGGAAAGAAAAATAAAAAAATCTAGCTTTCAAATAAAAATATAGAGGTGTCAGGATGACCAAATGTGAAGTGCCAGTCTCAAATCTTCAATCAAAAAAAAAAAAAAATTGTGGAAAACTAACACTGGTGAACTTGAGAATTTTTATTATTTAAAGAGTTTCTTGGGAGCCAGGTGGTAGTGCAGTGGGTTAAGTGCACACGGCGCGAAGTGCAAGGACTGGCGTAAGGATCCCGGTTCCAGCCCCCAGCTCCCCACCTGCAGGGGAGTCGCTTCACAGGCGGTGAAGCAGGTCTGCAGGTGTCTATCTTTCTCTCCCCCTCTCTGTCTTCCCCTCTTCTCTCCATTTCACTGTGTCCTATCTAACAATGACATCAATAACAACAATAAAAAACAAGGGCAACAAAAGGGAAAATTGAAAAAAAAAAAAAAAAAACACCATCTTAAAAAAAAAAGTTTCTTGAGGGTCCAGGCAGTGGCAAAACCAATTAAGTGCACACATTACAGTGCACAAGGACCCAGGTTCAAGCCCCTGGTCCCACCTGTAGGGGGAAAACTTCACAAGTGGTAAAGCAGGACTGCAAGTCTCCTTCTCTCTCTTGCTCTCTACCTCCTCCTCCTCTCTCAATTTCTCTTAGTTTCTATATCCAATAGTAAATAAATAAAAATATTTAAAAGACTTTTCTCATAAAACCAAAGATAACATGTCACTTTTTCATATTACCTAATAAAGTATATCAATGTTTGGACAACCTGTGTAACTTAGGAAACTAGTGATTTTTCCAAATGACAAATACATGCTGTTACAAATATCATGCATGAGGACCAGATGGCGGTGCACCTGGTTGAGCACACATGTTACACTATGCAAGGACCCAGGTTTGAGCCCCCAGGCCCCACTTGCAGGGAAAAGCTTTGTGAGTGGTGAAGCAGTGCTGCAGGTGTCTCTTTCCCTCTGTATCTCCCCCCTCCATCTCAATTTCTGGTTGTCTCTATACAATAAATAAAGATAATATTACAATTTTTTTAAATTTTTCAATTTTTAAAAAATTATTTGGTGTACTTGTAATAAACAGAGAGGGACAGGAGCATAGAGGGAGAGAGGGGAGAGACACCACAGCACCACTTCACTGCTCATGAAGCTTCCCCTCTGCCTGGTGCTCCCATGTAGTTCTGGCAGTTCAGACTCAAATCCTTGGGTATGGTAAACCATGTGCTCTACTGGTGAGCTACATATCTTGGTCCCAGGAATTCTTCTTCTTTTTTTTTTTTAAAGAGATCACTGCTCAGCTCTGGCTTATGGTGGTGTGTGGGGATTGAACCTGGAACTTTGGAGCCTCGGGTATGAGTCTCTTTGCATAACCATTATGCTATCTACCCCCACCCTCAGAAATTCTTAATATATTCTATAATTATGGATACTATTTACCTGCCCATAATTTTTTTAAAGAGCTCTGCTTAGCTCTGGTTATTGTGCTAACAGAGGTTAACCTTGGGACCTCTCATGTCTGATGCATGAAAATATGCTACATAAGCCAGCATTAGGTTTTTTTTTTTTAATTAACTTAATAATGATTGACAAGATTGTAAGATAAGAGGGATACAATTCTCACCACCAGAATTCTATATCCCACCCCCTTCATTAGAAGTTTTCCTGTTCTTTATCCCTCTGGAAGTATGGGTCCAGGATCATTATGGGGTGCAGAAGGAAGGAGGTTGGGCTTCTGTAATTGTTTATCTGTTGGATATGGGCTTTGGTTGGTCGATGCATAACCCCAGTCTGTTTCTTTTTTCTTTTTTTTACCAGAGCACTGCTCAGCTCTGGCTTATGGTGGTGTGGGGGGCGGGGATTCAGCCTGGAACTTTGAAGTGTCGGGTATGAGTTTCTTTATATAACCATTATGCTATCTATGCTCCCTCCCTAAGAAATGCGTTTTTAGGTGACTTCATTGTTGTGCAAATGTTATAGAGTAGAATTACACAAACGTAGGTGGTAGTGTCTACTACACACTTAAGTGACTTAGCATGGCCTATTAGAACCACAGTCTTGATGATGGTATCTCACTGACTGAAATGTTGCTAAGCACACATGACTGCACAAGTATCCATGAAAAGGCAGCTTTTGTGCTCTTTAATACTCAGCATATCTCCATAGGTTTTCAATTTTTCTTAGTCTTTGATCTTACTAGTTTGATACTTTGGGAAGCTGCATTGTTAATGTTATAGAGTAAGTGTTAATTATTTTTTTCCAAGAAAGCTATTTCACCAGCCCTTAAAGATTATTTATATATTTGTCCCCACTTGCAGGGGAAAGCTTCACGAGTGGTGAAGCAGTGCTGTGTCTTGTGTCTCTGTCTTTCTCCCTCTCTAGCATCCCCTTCCCTCTCGATATCTGGCTGTCTCTATCCAATAAAAAAATAAAAATAAAAAATTATTTAGGGGTGGGGGTAGGTAGCATAATGGTTATGCAAAGAGACTCTCATGCCTGAGGTTCCAAAGTCCCAGGTTCAATCCCCTGCACCACCATTAAAAAAAAAAAAAAAGAAGGGAGTCGGGCGGTAGCGCAGTGGGTTAAGCGCACATGGCAAGAAGCACAAGGACCAGCTGAAGGATCCCGGTTCGAGTCCCCGGCTCCACACCTGTAGGGGAGTCCCTTCACAGGCGGTGAAGCAAGTCTACAGGTGTCTATCTTTCTCTCTCCCTCTCTGTCTTCCCCTCCTCTCTCCATTTCTCTCTGTCCTATCCAACAACAATGACATCAACAACAATAACTACAATAAAATAACAAGGGCAACAAAAGGGAGTAAATATATATATGTATATATAAAAGAAGTACCATTTAAAAATAATAATATAATAAAAAAAGATTACTTATGTATTTAACAAAAGATGGAACCAGAACATCATTCTGGCATATGCAGTGCAGGGATCAAACTCTGGATCTCATGATTACAATTCCTATGCACTATCAGTGTCACTTCTTAGCCAGGAATATTTACTTCTTCTTTTCACTAGTTCAAATGGTCTATTCTGCTAAGTCCCAGAAACAAATATACTCTTGTCATCACAGTGGCTTCAGAGCTCCTAGTGTCCCTTTACTTTTTTACAAAATTATGGGGCCGGGTGGTAGGACACCTGGTTGAGCACACGTTATAATGCACAAGGACCCAGGTTCAAGCCCCTGGTCCCCACCTGCAGTAGAAAGGAAAGCTTTCTACATCACGGTGAAGCAGTGATGTAGGTGTGTCTCTGTCTCTCTCCCTATCACTCCCTTCCCTCTCAATTTCTGGCTATCTCTACCTAATAAATAAAGATAAAAGATAATAAAAAACTGTTTGTGGTTCAGAAGATGGCATAGTGGATAAAGCATTGGAATCTTAAGCATGAGGTCTTGAGTTCAATCTCTACAACACAGGTACTAGAGTGATGTCTGGTTCTTTCTCTCTCTCTCCACCTATCTTTCACATTAATAAATATTTTAAAAGAATTATAAGGTAATAGAGTATAATTCTACACTGTTCCCACCACCAGAGTTCTGTGTCCCTATCCCCTCCATTGGAAACTGCAGTAGTTCTCCCAAGCTCATAGATATGGGTTGACTTTGAATTTTTTTTTTTTTCCTCCAGGGTTATTGCTGGGGCTCAGTGCCTGCACCATGAATCCACTGCTTCTTGAGGCCATTTTTTCCCCTTTTGTTGTAGCCTTGTTGTGGTTATTATTGTTATTGTTGATGTCATTCGTTGTTGGATAGGACAGAAAGAAATCGAGAGAGGAGGGGAAGACAGAAAGAAGGAGAGAAAGACACCTGAAGACCTGCTTCACTGCTTGTGAAGCGACTCCCCTGCAGGTGGGGAGCAGGGGCTCAAACCGGTATCCTTATGCTGGTCCTTGCGCTGGCGTCACGTGTGCTTAACCCACTACTGGCTACTGCCCGATCCCCCAATTTTTTTTTTTTTAACATCAGAGCACTGCTCAACTCTGGCTTATGGTGGTGTGGGGGACTGAACCTATGACTAGAGCCTCAGGCACAAGAGTGTCTTTGCAAACCATTATGATATCTACCCCCATCCTGATATGAGCTGACTTTGAATCTATCACTATCAATCTCTATATTATTTATTTATTTTTTGCCCATTTTTCCCCCCTCTGGTCCTGCTTTCACTTCATTTCTAAGTCATATCTACACCTATTATTACTTCCGAGTGTCCTTCCTCTCTTCCTTTTCTCTCTCAGATAAGAGAAAACGAGCCTCACTTCTCTGGAGTTTTCCAGATTCGCCTTCTTTTCAGTGATAGTATAAAAACAAGATTCTTGGGAGTCGGGCAGTAGCGCAGCGGTTAAGTTCATGTGGTGCAAAGCCCAAGGACTAGCGTTAAGGACCCCGGTTCGAGCCCCCAGCTCCCCACCTGCAGGGGAGTCGCTTCACAGGCGGTGAAGCAGGTCTGCAGGTGTCAAAAAAAAAAAAAAGATTCTTGGTGACAGATGCTTTGGGGCCTGGTGAAACTGGGGTTCAGAGCCCTCTGTGATCTTTTATTCTTTCCAGAGAGAGGGAAAGAGGGAGAAAGATTACAAAGACCACATAGTACTGAAGCTTCCCTCAATATGTCATGTGCCAGACTGGAACATGACAAACCAGCCATATTATCCAGGTGAGCCCGCTCCTCCTCCCCTTTTTTTTCCCCCTAAACCAGAGCAATGCTCAGCTCTGGCTTATGCTGGTACTGGGTATTTAATTTGGGACCTCTGGTGTCTCAGGCATGTAAGTCTTTTTGTATAACCATTCTGCTTTCTAATCCTCTAGCCCCACCTTTAAAAATTAAAAATATAAGGGGGGGGTTGGGCGGTAGCACAGCAGGTTAAGTGCACATGGTGCAACGCCCAAGGATCCTGGTTCAAGCCCCCAGCTCCCCACCTGCAAGGGGGTCGTTTCACAAGCAGTGAAGCAGGTCTGCAGGTGTATTTCTCTCCCCTTCTCTGTCTCCCCTCCTCTCTGTCCTATCTGGCAACAATGACATCAATAACAACAACAATAATAACCATAATAATGATAAAAACAAGGGCAACAAAAAGGAAAATAAATAAAAAATATATTTTTAAAAATTAAATGTAAGGGTTTAGCAAGACAGTTCATCTATATGGCATAACCGCTTTGTTATGCATAACCACATAATATCCAGATTCGTGTTCAGTCCTCACCATACTAAAGAAAGCTTCAGTGCTGTGATGTCTTTTCCTCTGTCTCTCTGTCTATCTGAAAAAGTCACTTTGGAATACTGAAACCCCAGTAATGATAGGACAAAAGAAAACACACACACACACACACACACACACACACACACACACACACCAGTATAACAATAAAAAAAAAAGAACATTACAAAGTTTTACCTGCTACTTTTGTTTTTCATCTTGATATATATTTCTTTCTGACCATATGCATACTTAAAAAAAAAAGACAGTACCAATCTGGAATTCCATCTCATTTATGGTGTTGGGGCCTCATACATGATGTCACTGCTCCTAGGCAGGCTATTGCACTCTTTTTATTTCAGATACGTATAAAGCGGGAAAGATACCACAGCACCACTACATCATGCTCGTATGGGGTGTTAGGACTCAAACCCAAGGCTTTGCGCATGCTAAAACAAGCATTCTACTGGGTAAGCTAACTCCTAGCATCCAAATCTGGCATTTTCATTGCGGTTAATGCCTATGCTTATTATTTGGGGAGATAGTAAATAAAAGCTAATGATCAAAGAAAAATAACAACTTGGGAAAGATTATCCTTCAGTTGCAAAGATCTTTTGGTAGTAAACTCACAGAAAGACGAGACCCAGCTCTTGCTCTGGCAATGCTCTCCTTTTCCTTTTCAGATACCCGTCTCTGCACAGCCTGGAAACTGTTTAAAGCTGCAGAGAAGTCATTCATGAGGCGTTCCTTCTGAAGTTTCTGCTGGCGCTAAAAAAAATTAAACAGAACTTGAAATTTCACATTAAAACTCAGAATCGTTTGGTTTTAATTTCAGTTAAAATCAAAATTATACTCCCCAAAGATTTTCAACTACGAAAATAACTATGAAATTCTTAAAATAATGAATTTGCTCTTTTTCAGCGTTAAGCTCCTATAGACTTTTTCAGTGTTAACCCTATAGACTAAGTCAAAACACTACACCTAAGAATAACACTTGTTTTTTTTTTATTTTTATAAAAAATTTTAATTAATATTTTTTGTATTATCTTTATTTATTGGATAGACAGAGCCAGAAATCAAGAGGGATGGGGGAGACAGAGAGGGAGAGAGACAGAGAGACACCTTCTTCTTCTTCTAGCGTTTGCCCTTCTTCTGTAGCCCGTCAACAGCGTCAGGTTGAGCCTGATGTAAAGTTTCGAGAGAGACACCTGCAGCCCTGCTTCACCACTTGTGAAGCTTTCCCCCTACAGGTGGGTATCAGGGTCTTGAACTTGGGTCCTTGTGCACTTTAAAGTGAGCGCTTAACTAGGTGCGCCACCACCCCTCCCTTCTTTTAAGTAACTAGAGCACTGCTCAGCTCTGGCTTAAGGATAGCACTTCTTTATCATAGCTACTTTGTAGCCGACAACAAAGCAACTAGTCTCAGTTCCTCTTTAGTGTAAGGAGGTTGTGAGAAATGTTAAACTAACAATTTGATGAGAACCTTAATAAGAATATGACATCTTGACAGGTACCATAGGTATACACAGACAAAAGTTTCATGAAACAATACTTACCCTTAAAATGCACAATACACAAATACCAAATGAGCTCACTTGAAGGTGGGACTTAGGAAATAGGGACTGGGTGGGAAAACACAAAGCAAACTTTGGACTAGGCATGGTGTACTGCAACTAGGTTGCTTCCACTTTTGGCTATTGTGAATAATACAGCTATGAATGCAGGGGTGACTATATCCCTTCTGATTAGTATCTGAAAGGCCTTTAGGTAAAAACGTAAGAGTGGTATTGCTGGATCATAAGGTAATTCCTTTTTTTTTTTGCCTCTAGGGTTGCTGGGCACAAGGGCCAGCTTAAGGATCCTGGTTCAAGGCCCCAGCTCCCTACCTGTGGGGGTAGTCACTTCACAAGTGGTGAAGCAGGTCTGCAGTTGTCTTTCTTTCCCCCTCTCTATCTTTCCCTCATCTCTCGATTTCTCTGTCCTATTCAACAACAGCAATGGCAACAACAATAGCGCCAACAAAATGGGAAAAAATAGTCTCCAGGAGCAGTGGATTTGCAGTGCAGGCACCAAGCCCCAGCAATAACCCTGGAGGCAAGGGAAAAAAAAGAAAGGAAGGAAGGAAGGAAGGAAGGAAGGAAGGAAAGACATGATGACTTATTAAGGAAATAAAGGGTTCCTGGAGGTGGGTGGGGGGCATGTGTTTCTCTTCTTTTTTTGCCACCATGGTTATCACTGGGTTTGATGTCTGCATGATGACACCACTGCTCCCAGTGGCCTTTATTTTTTCGGGGGGGGGGGGAGGCTTCATTTCTCTTAGAAAGACACAAGAGAATAAAGAGAGAGAGAAAGAAAGATATACTTGTGGTACTGCTCCACCGTTCATGAAGTTTCTCTTCTGCAGACAGAGGCCAGGGACTGGAACCTAGATCTTCATACATGCTGACATGTGCACTCTACAGGGTGCATTAGCATCTGGCCCCCAGAAATGTGTTTCTAAAGGATTTTAGTGACCACTGAATAAAATTACTTCAAATTATAAATCTTTCTCCCCTGAATATTCTCTCAATCTGACTTACAAAGGGACACAAATGTGACTGTAAAATATAGTAACAGCAGCATCACATATAAAGTATTCATCAAATGCCATATAGTTTGCTAGATCTGGTACACACATTCCTTCAACTGTCACAACAGGCACAACATCCCTAATTTTACAGATATGAAAACTGAAGTTCAGAGAACGTCTATCTATCGACAAACACCAAGCTATTTTTGTTTCATACTCTGTCCTTTCTTTAAAACAAGTCATTTCCTATTAAAAGAACAAAAATGCCCCAGAAATTACCAACCTGTTCTGAAGTAGATAAGGGGAGGGGTAGGGACCCTAGTTCCTTCAGCAATTCATTCGTTTCCTTTGCAAGCTGATTTGTTGAATGTTGTAACTGCTGCCTAAAAGAGAAAAGACATGTTTCATATTCACATCCCTCAAGAGTTGTTACAGTTATTGTCATTTTATCCTCAGACAATGTAGATTAAAAGACAACACTTGAAGGAATGGGTTTCTAGATACCCAGTTTCACAAAATAGTACAACTACCCAGTTAAACTCACTCAAAAGATTCTTCAGGGGGCTTCACACCTGCAGGGGGGGGTTGCTTCACAAGCGGTGAAGCAGGTCTTTCTCCCCCCCCCCCCCCCGCTCCCTCCCCCGGTCTTCCCCTTCTCTTTCAATTTCTCTCTGTCCTAATCAATAACAACAGCAGCAGCAGTAACAACAACAATGGGAAAAAGATGGCTAGCCAGGGGCAGTGGATTTGTAGTGCAGGTACTGAGCCCCAGTGATAACCCTGGAGGCAAAAAAAAAAAAAAAAAGATTCTTCATATTACTCAATAAAGTGTGCTAGGGGAAGCTCAGATCAAGAACTTGTAACAATTTGGTGAGGAAAAAAAAAGTCTAGCAGCAGTATCAGAGAAACTGCCAGCCACATCTAGCTTTAATAGTTTTTATCACAATAAACTCCCACATAACTCCCACACTGAACTGCCCAGGAGTTCTGCATGGTTGCCGTCTGTCACAGTCCACCGGTTAGAGACAGAATGCAGGTACCAACGGTATCAAAAGCACAGTTTCTACCCTAGAGGATAAACTCCAAATTCTATTCTCACATTCTTATTCAAAGTTAGTAATTTTCAAATTTATTCTTAGATTGTTACCATGCTTTATGCTTTTTTTTTATAATTGTCTCCAAATCCAAGATCTATACTCAATGTAAAACATACTTGAGTAAAGAAGGCTCAAAGAGGAAAACGTAATATATTAAGTATGTAGTAGGTTAAAAAAAAAAAGTTCTTCTAGCCATGGCTTATTTACTCTCCGGACATTTGTATAAACATTTCTTTTTTTTTAATTTATTTTTTATTTAAGAAAGGAGACATTAACAAAACCATAGGATAGAAGGGGTACAACTCCACACAATTCCCGCCACCCAATCTCCATATCCCATCCCCTCCCCTGATAGCTTTCCCATTCCCTCTGGGAGCATGGACCCAGGGTCATTGTGGGTGCAGAAGGTGGAAGGTCTGGCTTCTGTAATTGCTTCCCCGCTGAACATGGAAAACATTTATTTTCTTTTTTACTGTAACAGAGTCTCCAATATTAGAAAACAAGGAGTCAATCAAGAGTCTAACTCCCAGGTAGTACAAACACATTCAGAAATATGCTGCTCAAAGTAGTAAAAGTGCTCAAAAGTAGTAAATCAGTCTTTCACTTTGCAATGTCTAGGACAGGAAATAAGAATATTGCTCAGGGGAGTTGGGCGGTAGCAAAACGGGTTAAGTGCACGTGGCTCAAAGCGCAAGGACCAGCTGAAGCATCCTGGTTTGAGCCACCAACTCCCCACTTGTAGGGGAGTCGCTTCACAAGAGGTGAAGCAGGTCTGCAGGTGTCTGTCTTTCTCTCCTCCTCTCTGTCTTCCCCTCCTCTCTCCATTTCTCTCTGTCCTATCCAACAATGATGACAACAATAATAATAATTACAACAATAAAGCAACAAGGTCAACAAAACAGAATAAATAAACTTTAAAAAAAAGGACATGGTGAAAAGTACCATGAGGAGCCTTGCAGGTGATGCAATGAGTAGGGCATTGACCTTGGAAGCATGAGGTCATGAGTTCAGCCTCTGGAATCCCATGTGCTGTAGTGGCACTCTGGTTCTCTCTCTCCCTTGTGTTTGATCTTATATAAATAAGCCCTTTTTGAAAAATTTGGTTTAAAAACCATCACAAGTCTCTACTATCAACTGGTTCTCTCCCTCATATTCTACTAGGGTCACCCTGAACAATTAAAAATATTTTGTATATCTGGGAATCCAACTATAATAATTGAGTCCTGTAGATAATAAAAAATCCTATGTCAATAACAGGGTTCATTAGGCAGTATATAGTTTAAGAATAGTAGGGGAAGCGGACCAAGTGGTGGGGCATGTGGTTAAGTGCATACATTACAGTGCACATGGACCTAGGACCCTGGTTCAAACTCCTGGAGGGGGAAAGCTTTATGAGTGGTGAAGCAGGGCTGCAGGTGTCTTTTTTCTAAATATTTATTTATTCCCTTTTGTTGCCCTTGTTGTTTTTTTATTATTGTTGTTGTTATTGATGTCGTTGTTAGGTAGGACAGAGAGAAATGGAGAGAGGAGGGGAAGACAGAGATGGGGAGAGAAAGATAGACACCTGCAGACCTGCTTCACTGCTTGTGAAGTGACCCCCTGCAGGTGGGGAGCTGGGGCTTAAGCTGGGATCCTTACTCAGGTCCTTGTGCTTCTTGCCATGTGTGCTTAACCCACTGCACTACCACCCAACTCCCCTTTGCAGGTGTCTTTCTTTCTCTCTCCTTCTATCTAATAATAAAATAAAATAACTAAAAAAGAAAAAAGAAAAAAAGAATGTTAGGGGATGGCCGGGGGAGACAGTATAATGGTTATACAAAAAGACTCTCATGTCTGAGGCTCCAAAGTCCCAGGTTCAACCCTTCACACCATTATAAACCATTGAACAATTTTGGTAAAAAAAAAGGAGGGGGAAAGAAGGGAAAGAGAAGAAGGAAGAGAAGGTGGAAAGGAAGGAAAGGGAAAGGGGAGAGAAATAGTATGATGTGTTAAAACACAGAATTTGTATGTCAGAGATCCCAGGTTCAATCTCTTCCACCACTACAGGTCAGAGTCTAGTAGCTGGTCTTTGTCTCACAAAAATAAATACATCTTTTTTTAAATTTTAAAGAGGGAGAGAGAGAGAGAGAGAACAGTAGGGTTCTCTCTTCCCAATTTTTTTCTGCTAAACTGCACAAGAATAAAAAAGAGCCAGAGCTCAAAGACTTAAGAGTAGTAGTTAAGATTAAACCTACCAATATATTTGTGACTCTTCTAGAGATTCAGCTATTACCACCTCTCCTTCTGACCTCATAT
This sequence comes from Erinaceus europaeus, assembly GCF_950295315.1. Taxonomy (NCBI): domain Eukaryota; kingdom Metazoa; phylum Chordata; class Mammalia; order Eulipotyphla; family Erinaceidae; genus Erinaceus; species Erinaceus europaeus. The sequence goes on along the minus strand of NC_080174.1, from coordinate 43,082,274 downwards.
ATCTGAAATCTACACTGCGTACAGCAAGGAGCTTAAGTGTATCCTCACAGGGTCTTCCCCAAAACTAATCTTATTATGAAGGTACTCACAGATTTTCCTGTAGCTTGCTTGAATCCTGCTTAGTTCCCAGTTGGCTCATCAAATTCTTTATCTGAGCAGCTAGGGAGAATGGAAAGAAAGAAGACTTACTTTAAAAAAATGTATTCATTATGAGCACTTTACTTCTTAAATCACTGGTCTCTCTCCATATCCTGAACATACAACTAATAAGGCAATAAAAAGCATGCTATGGTGAAAACTTTGGCAAATGCATTCCTTTTAAAACACAATACAAGGTTTGCCTTTCTCCTCTAGAATAACTATGTCACTAGACAGAAAGTGGTGGTTTTGTTCACAATCCTCAAAGACTTCAAAATGTTCTTTTTTTTTTTTTTTTTTCTCCTCCAGGGTTATTGCTGGGCTCGGTGCCTGCACCATGAATCCACCGCTCCTAGAGGCCATTTTTTCCCCCTTTTTGTTGCCCTAGTTGTTGCAGCCTCGTTGCGGTTATTATTGCCATTGTTGACGTTGCTTTGTTGTTGGATAGGACAGAGAGAAATGGAGAGAGGAGGGGAAGACAGAGAGGGGGAAAGATAGACACCTGCAGACCTGCTTCACCGCCTGTGAAGTGACCCCCCCCCCCCCCCGCAGGTGGGGAGCCGGGGGCTCGAACCGGGATCCTTCCACTGGTCCTTGCGCTTTGTCCACATGCGCTTAACCCGCTGTGCTACCGCCCGGCTCCCAACTTCAAAATGTTCTTAATTTCCCATGGTACTGGCTAAAATTTCTCTTACCTATGGAAGAGCCTTGATACCAAATCCATAACAATAAAACTTAAATCCACCAATATGCAATGATTTTTCTACAACGAACAACTTTTGAGAGGCAATACACATTTAATACAAGTCATAGGTGATTAAACACCTCTGAGCTAGATACTGTATTAGAATATATATATAATTTTTATGGTCATCACCAGGGCTTCGCTGCTTTACAATGACTTTTCAGAGAAAGAGACCCAGATAGAAAGACTAGCAGAGAAATGTATAAGAACTGGGCAGGCGGTGGTGCATCTGGTTAAACACATATATTACAGTGCTCAAGGACCTAGGTTCAAGCCCTTGATCCCTACCTGCAGGGGGAAAGCTTCATAAGTGGTGAAGCAGGGTTGCAGGTGTCTCTGACTCTACATGTCTCCACCTTCCCTCGTGATTTCTAGCTGTCTCTATCCAATAAATAAAATGAAATAAGGGAGTCGGGCGGTGGCACAGCGGGTTAAGTACATGTGATGCAAAGTGCAAAGACTGGTGTAAGGATCCCAGTTCCAGCCCCCGGCTCCCCACCTGCAGGGGAGTCGCTTCACAGGTGGTGAAGCAGGTCTGCAGGTGTCTGTCTTTCTCTCCCCCTCTCTGTCTTCCCCTCCTCTCTCCATTTCTCTCTGTCCTATCCAACAACAATGACATCAATAACCACAACAATGTTAAACAAGGGCAGCAAAAGGGAAAATAAATAAATAAATATAAAACAATAAAAAAATAAAATGAAATAAATTTTTAAAATTAAAAAAAAAAAGAAAGGTATAAGAACCACAGTACTGAAGCTTCCTTCAATGTGGTGCGGTCAAAAAGTTTATTTATAGTTATTTATTTTGCCTCCAGGGCTATCACTGGGACTCAGTGCCTGCACCATGAATCCACTGCTCCTGGAGGCCACCCTTTCCCCTTTGTTGCCCTTGTTGTTTATAGCTGCCATTGTTAATTACTGTTGTTGTTATTGCTGTTGTTACCATTGGACAGGACCAAGAGATACCAAGAGAGGAGGGGAAGACAGAGGGGGAGAGAGAGATAGACAACTGCAGACCTGCTTCACTGCCTGTAAAGTGACACTCTTGCAAGTGGGGAGCCCGGGGATTGAACTGGGATCCCTATGCCAATTCTTGTGCTTCATACCATTTGCACTAAACTTGCTGTGCCACCCCCCCCCCAGCCCCGTTTTTTTTTTTTAATTTAAGATTTTATTTATTTATTTATTTATTTATGAGAGGAGAAAGAAAACCAGAGCCTCCTTCTGGCACAAGTGTTGCTGGGGATTGAACTCAGGATCTCATGTTTAAGAACTCATTACTGCAACTTTTAGGCCACCAGCTTACTTAATTTTACAACAGTCTGAATTAGATGAATCTTCATTTTACAGCTAAGGGAATATATTTATAGAACTATCTTGGGGTATGCAATAAATAACCAGGGCAAAAAACTTTTATTCCAGGTACATTAGACTCCAGTGCCTGTGTTTCTTCAACTACACTTTTTTTTTTCCTTTAAGATTTAAAAAAATTATTTATGAGAAAGATAGGAGGAGAAAGAACCAGACATCACTCTGGCACATGTGCTGTCGGGGATCAAACTCAGGACCTCATGCTTGAGAGTCCAAAGCTTTGTCACTGCGCCACCTCTCGCACCACGCAACTACACTCTTTATAGACAAATACAGTTTTGCTTTGATAACTTAACTGTCCTCTCTTCTCCTTTCCTATCCCCCCCCCCCTTTTTTTGTCACCAGGGTTATTGCTGGGGCTTGGTGCCTACACTACAAATTCAGTGCCCCTGGCAGCCATTTTCCCCTTCTCCCCTATTTTATCCAATGGACAGAGAAATCAAAGAGGGGAGGAGGAGACAGAGAGGGAAAAAGATAGAAACTAGCAGTGAGTCAGGTAAGCGCACGTAGAGCAAAGCACAAGGACCAGCATAAGGATCCCGGTTCGAGTCCCCAGCTCCTCACCTGAAGGGGAGTCGCTTCACAGGCAGTGAAGCAGGTCTGCAGGTGTCTATCTTTCCCTCTCTCTGTCTTCCTCTCTTCTCTCTGTCCTATCCAACAACGACATCAATAACAACAACAATAATAACTACAACAACAATAAAAAGACAAGGGCAACAAAAGGGAAAATAAATTAAAAATTAAAAAAAAACATTTAAAAAAGACACTTGCAGGTCTGCTTCACCACTCATGAAGCATCCTGGGTGCAGGTGGAGAGTGATGCAGGTGGGGAGCGGGGACTTCACTGAACCCAGATTCTTCCACATAGTACAATGTGTGTTTAACTGGGTGTGCCACCACAGTGCGCGCGCGCGCGCGCGCGCGCGCGCGCACACACACACACACACACACACACACACACACACACACACACACACACACACCCCTATTTTTCTTACCAGAGGACTGCAGCTTATGGAGGTGCTGGGGTTTGAACCTGAGACCTTTGGAGCCTTTGGTATAAAAAGTCTTTTTTGCACAGCAATTATGCTCCCCAGACCTCATATAACTTTACTACTTCTTAGACACTTTGTTACGATTAGGAATGGTGAGGCCAGGTAGTGGCACACTTGGTTAAGCGTACATGTTACAATGCATAAGGACCCAGGTTCGAGCCCCCAGTCCCCACCTGCAGGGAGACAGCTTCACAAGTGGTGAAGCAGTGGTGCAGGTGTCTGTTTCTCACTCTCTCTATCCCTCCCTTCCCTCTCAATTTCTGATTGTCTCTATCCAATAAATAAATAAAGATAATACAAAATTTTTTTTAAAAAAAGGAATGGTCATGATTGAATTCTAGATATTTAAGTCCCTAGTCACAGATTAGGAAGACAGAAGCCCAGAAGAATTAATGATCTTTCAATGAGGATCCTATCTGCCTCAGAATCTGAATATCCCTAACCTTCACTACTTTTTGCAACATAAATAGAGTCTTTTCTTTTGTATTCTGGTTTCTATTCAGTATTTTCTTTTTTCTGGTTGGCAGACAGAGTAAAGAGATTAATTTAGTTAATCATGGCATTATGTAGTATTATTTTGTTTGCCTACTGTCTTTCTAAGAACATCCATTATCTTCTGTACAAAACACAATCGAGTGCCCTATGTCCAAAGAAACATGATTATCTTCACTTATTTTTTTTTTTAAATTTGATTGATGGAGGCCAGGTGGTGGCACACCCGGTTAAGTGTTTATGTATATATATAATTTTATTTTACTTTTATTCATTATTAGATAGAGGCAGATAGAAATTGAGGGGAGGGATAGAGAGGGGAAGAGACAGAGAGACACCTGCAGCTCTAATTCACCACCCGTGAAGCTTTCCTCCTGCAGGTGCAGTTAAGTGCACATATTACCAAGCTCAAGGACCTAGTTCCAGCCTCTGCTTCTCACCTGTAGCAGGGATACTTCACAAGTGGTGAAACAGGACTGCAGGTGTTTAACTTTCTCCCTCTTCCCTCTCTATTTCTCTCTGTCCTATCTAATAAAAATTTGGGGGGGGGGGGGGAAGGCCACCAGTAGCAATGTATTCGTAGTGCTGACACCAAGCCCCTGAGATAATAGGAAGAAAAAAAAGGGGAGGTTGACTGGTGGCACACCTGGTTGAGTTCACACATTACAATTTGCAGGATCACAGGTGTAAGCCCCCGGTGCCCACCTGTAGGGGAAAAGCTTCATGAGTGGTCAAACAGTGCTACAGGTATCTCTTTTTTCCCCTCTCTACTTCCCCCATCCCTCTCAATTTTTCTGTCCCTATCCAAAATAAATAAATAAATAAATAAATAAATAAATGTTTCATGGACTAGGCAGATGGCTTTGCAGAACTGTACTTGTATGAGGTGCTGGGTTTAATAACCAGCACCATATACAAATATATTATTCTTAATAAGTTTTTTTTTTTGAGGGGGGAGTTAGGGGCTTGGCTCAGAGATAGTTTACTGGGTAGACTGCACACCTTACCATGTCAAGAGCCTGTGTCTGAGACCCAGGTTTAAGTCCCTGGTACCACATGAGAATACCCTGCATACTATATGCACAGTGGAGCAGAGCTGTGGTATCTCTAGAATTGAAAGGAAAAAAATAAAACAAAACACACACAATCCACTGGAAACGGTACATATGTGAGGGTCCACAGCAATAATTATAACAATTTAAAGGGTGGGGGTAGATAGCATAATGGTTATGCAAAGAGACTCTCATGCCTGAAGCTCCAAAGTCCCAGGTTCAATCCCCCACACCACAAGCCAGAGTTGAGCAGTGCTCTGGTTAAATATATATATATATATATATATATATATATATATATATATGTATATATATACACACACACATATATATATTATTAAATAATAAAAGGTAGCAATTCGCCTGAATGCCTTAAAAAAATATATGCCTTTTTCAGTGAGTAGCTCAGAGATGGAATGCAGGACTTGCATGCATGAGGGCACTGATTTCATTCTTGCCACCACATATGTCAAAGCAATTCTTTGATCTCTCATTCTCATATCAAATGAGTAAGTCTCTCTCTACTTTTCTGTGTCTATCCCATAAATACAATTTTTTAGATAAATTATTTTTTAAATTTATTTAATAGATCAGGGAGATTGAGAGAAGGGATTGAGAGAGATAGAGAGATATCTGCAGTACTGCTTCACCACTTGTGAAGTTCCCTTCCGGCAGGTGGAGAACAGGGGCTTGAACCTGGATCCTAGTGCATGGTAGTATGTGTGCTCAACCGGATGTGCTACCACATGGCCCCCTAAAATTTTTTTTTTAAATATTTCTTTTTAAATCATTAAAAATTTTGCCATTTGACAAGCTTGTGTGAAGTATCTATTCTATTAAATATTGATTCTATTAAGCTATTACTAGATACTTAATAACTAATATTTCATAAGAAAAATGTAGGTACAGGTGGCAGTAGATAGCACAGTGATTATGCAAAGAGATTCTTGTGCCTGAGGCACCAAAGTCCCAGGTTCAATCCCCTGCACCACCATAAACCAAAGCTGAGTAGTGCTCAGGTAAAAAAAAAATAATAATAAGTACTATTATTTATTTCTACTAAGACAGAAATATATAAAACAGAATAACCATTTTTCATGACTAACTTGTTGAATTTCTTTTTTATCTATATCTAATGGGAATCAGGATGTCATTAATGTTATCAACTGGCTAGCCTTACAAATAATTTATAAAAGAGGACAAATATTAGCATTTACCATGTTCCAGACACTAGACCAGGTACTTGATGCAGTATTAAAACAAATAAACTTAGACTTTGTCTCTCTGTCCTCCTTTGTCCTTGCTGGTACAAAGTTGCTAGAAATCCTTAGAATTTCTATTGTGGTAGGGTGTTTTGTTATTTAGAGAAAGAGCTTTTTTGAGCACTTGAATCTATGTTAATAAGGTGAGTTTACGCAGACCCCTTACATGGCATAGGTTTGGGACTAAATTTTTTTTTTTTTTTTTTGGCTCCAAGGTTATTGCTGGGACTTGGTGCCTGCACTACAAATCCACTGCTCTTGGAGGCCATCTTTTCCATTTTGTTGCCCTTGTTTTTACTGTTATTGCTGTTGTTGTTGTTGGATAGGACAGAAAGAAATCGAGAGAGGAGAGGGCAAGAGAAAGACAGACACCTGCAGACCTGCTTCACCGCTTGTGAAGCGACCCCCCTGCAGGTGGGGAGCCAGGGTTTTAACCGGTATCCTTGCACCAGTCCTTGAGCTTCAGGCCATGTGCACTTAACCGGCTGCACTACTGCCCTATCCCCCAGGACTAATTTTTTAAAAATTTTCCCTTTTGTTGCCCTTGTTTTTTATTGTTGTTGTAGTTATTATTGTTGTTGTTATTGATCTCATCATTGTTAGGACAGAGAGAAATGGAGAGAAGAGGGGAAGACAGAGAGAGGGAAAGAGGGATAGACACCTGCAGACCTGCTTCACTGCTTGTGAAGCAACTCCGCTGCAGGTGAGGAGCCAGGGGCTCGAACCGGGATACTTACTCAGGTCCTTGTGCTTCGTGCCCCCTGTGCTTAACCCGCTGCGCTACCACCCCTCTCTGACACAGGTGTTCTACCTTGAGAAAGCCCCAAAGCTCTGAATCTCATGTTATCTTTGCCATCTCTCCTATCCCCCCTATCCTTTTAGAATAAATCTCCAACCTAGTAAGTAAATGTTTTTATGAGTTTCTCTAGCAAACAATGATTCTGAGGAGGGAATCATGGGAGATTCAAATTTATAGTCCATTAGTAATATAATGGTGATAAATGGACTTGCATTTGGCATCTAATGGGGAGGCTGGAAAGGGGCAGTCTTGAAGGCAGACTGAGCAGAACCTGTGGGATCTGACACAACTCCATTGGTGCCAGAGTTGAGTTAAATTGTTGGACATTCAATTGGTATTGAGATAATCTGAAAATGGCTTGCTGTGTGAAAAACCCACACACCTGGCATCAGAATTAAAGTGTTGACAGCAGAGAAAGCACTAGGGTATTTTCCCTTTATACTTAACAGACATTACTGGATCCTAACAGTCTTTTAAGAAGCATTATAAGCCCAATATTACAGATGGGCACACTGAATTTCAGAACTCATTCATTCATTTACAGTGTGTATTTTATATTGCCCTGTGTTATAGAAAACAGTTGTTCTCAAGAGGCTTACATTTTAAGGAAAAGAGGTAACAGGAATATGTCAGTTGGTGATATGTGCTATGAAGAAAAATATATTTAGGGCAGGAGACATAATAAAATGGTTATGCAGAAAGACTCTTATGCCTGAGGCTTTAAGGACCCAGGTTCAATCTCCTGCATCATCATCATAAGCCAGAGTTGATCTGTGCTCTGGTAAAAAATTAACTAATTCATTACTTTAGGTAAGTGTTGGAATAATAATGAGATTACTCTAGGAGTGTTTAATAGTTTATAAAAGGTCATGAGGGGGCTGGGTGGTGGCTCACCTGGTTAAGCACATGCATTACAGTGCACAAGGACCCAAGTTCAAGCTGGTCCCCACCAGCAGGGGGGAGGTTTCACAAGTGGTCAAGTGGAGCTGAGGTGTCTTTCTGTTTCTCTCCCTATCTAGCTCTAGCTCCTCTCCTCTGTCAATTTCTCTCAGTCTCTATCCAGTAAGTAATTAAATAAATGTTAAAAAAAAAAAAGAGGGGGCTGGGCAGTAGCACTGCATGTTAAGCACACATGGCGCAAAGCACAAGAACCAGCGTAGGGATCCTGGTTGGAGCCCTCAGCTCCCCACATGCAGGGGGGTCGCTTCACAAGTGCTGAAGCAGGTCTGTAGGTGACTTTCTCTCCCCCCCCTGTCTTCCCCTCCTCTCTCAATTTCTCTCTGTCTTATCCAACAATAGCTTTAACAACAATAACAACTACAACAAGGGCAACAAAATGGGGAAAATGGCCTCCAGGAGCAGTGGATTCGTAGTGCAGGCACCGAGCCCCAGCAATAACCCTGGAGGCAAAAAAAAAAAAAAAAAAAGGAGAAGAAAGAAAAGAAAAGAGAAGAAAAGAGAAAAACCAGAAACCCAACCCCAGCTTAAAAATATAAATAAGTGATCCAGGAGGTGGCGCAGTGTCTAAGGCACTAGACTCTCAAGCGTGAGGTCCTGAGTTCAATCCCTGGCAGCACATGTACCAGAGTGATGTCTGGTTCTTTCTCTCTCCTATCTTTCTCATAAATAAATAAATAAAATATTTAAAAATAAATAAATAAACCAGCAACTATCTGCACAAGCACATTTACATACATTCATAGGATGTGTGCTTTGGAACCTCATTGTAACTCCAATGACAATGGCCATCTATGAGGGACATATTGTACCCAGTGTTCAAGTTACTTTGTTCACTTTGGGGTTCCCTTCCCATTGAACTGTAAAACATTTTACAGTTTTGTTACAATTTTTATACTGTAAAACTTGGAAAATAAACTGAAATCCCAAATTGCTAAATAAATAAATAAAGTAGAAGGTGATAAGAGCAGAGAAGTAGAGAAGTACAACATCATGTCAAGCAAACAGTTGGGAGACACTTTCTAGTAGGAGGTTATTAGTGCCAGTGTTTGGTGTGAAGGAACAACAGCAAAAAGGCCAGTGCAGCCAGAGCAGAGTGAGCAACAGAAATGATAAGAGCAGCAGGCAAAAGGTAAGGGGGAGCCGATTTCAATGGAGTGAGAAGCCACAGATGGGTTCTGAGCAATGTCATTGTTAACTCCAATGTCTATGTTCTTTGTGCCATCTTAGGTTTTTTCCTCTCAAAAGTCTGACACTTTAAGGAAATACATCATAGTAACAAAGGGCAGGCCTCCATTTCCCAGAGTTCCACTTGGGCACACTCTGCTTATCTACCTTCCTAAATAATAGTCCTGTGCTCCAGATAGGCTGATGTCCTTGCTCTAACCCGCTCCATTCCACAACTCCTTCCCACCTTTGGGAGTTGTACCTCTGTTCCCATCACAGTCCAACAGACTGCCAAATACTCACTCGGTGGGTGCATAAATGATGACTAGGTAAGTTAGCCTCTCTTTTGTGTCATCACTTTTATTTCAGTTTAGTTTAGTTTAGTTTCCAGGGTTATTGCTGGAGCTAAGTGCCTGCACTATGAAGCCACTGCTCCTGGAGACGATTTTTTTCCTTTTTGTTGCCCTTGATGTTTATCGTTGTTGTTATTACTACTGTTGTTATTGCTGTCATTGTTGTTGGATAGGACAGAGAGAAATTGAGAGAGGAGAGGAAGACAGAGAGGAGGAGAGAAAGATAGGTACCTGCAGACCTGCTTCACCACTTATGAAGAGACCCCCCCCGCAGTTGGGGAGCCGGGGACTTGAACCAGTCAGGCCCTTGCGCTTTGTGCCATGTGTGCTTAACCCATTGTGTTATTGCCCAGCCCCCTATTTTATTTTATTATATATTTTTTATTAGCACTAGGGGTATCACTGGGGCTCGGTGTTGGCACTACAAATCCATAGCTCCCAGAGGCCATTTTTATTCCTTTTTTTCCTTTTCTACCTTATCTGACAGCACAGAAGAAGTTGAGAGGGAAGGGGAGATAGACAGGGAGGGAGAAAGATAGACACCTTCAGTCCTGTTTCACTGCTCATGAAGCATCTTCCTTATAGGTGGCTCAAACCAGTAATGGTAGGGTCTGCTGGAGCCTCCCTTTGGAGACTGGGGCATCCTGCACTGCCACTTGAGGACGACTGGTCCTGAAATATGTGCAGCCTGCAGTGTTCCCAGCTGTGACCGTGAGCTGAGAGCTTAGACCAATAGGGATTTAGAGGTTACACAGGCTCTGGTGCTAAATACACACACACGTCCAGGGTTGGGTGAATGGAGGTAGTTTTTTAATTTATAATATTCTCAAGCATAGGAGCTACTCACTGCCCTAATCCAACTTTCTATCCCTTTTCTTTACTCTGACACCATTTTTTTTATCCAACTTCATGTTAGCTATCAAACTCAAGCAAAAACTACCATAGTTGTGGGCCCCTAGAAAGATGCCTAAAATGGACTTACGAGCTTCCTTCCACCTTATGATCCCTAATTTCATTCGCTCTGCTCTTGCTTTTTGGTTCCTGCTCATTAACCATTTTGTGTCGCTTTATGTCCTGCCATCTTCCAGACACCAAGTTGCAGATGCTGTCATGATTCCATCCTGACTTCTCTGGGCAGACAATTTCACCAATATGTCCTGGAACCTCACCATTCCAGAGCCCTACCCTACTAGGAAAAGACAGAAACAGGCTTGGGTATGGATCAACCTCCCTATGCCCATGTCCAGCATAGAACCAATCACAGAAGCTAGAACTCCTACCTTCTGCACCCCAAAAACAATTTTGATCCATAGTCCCAGTGGGGGAGAAGTGATAGAAGGAAGAAGATAAGAGGGCTCTGAACTCCAGCTCCATCAGGAACAGAAGAGAGAGGAAGAAAAAGGGAGGGACATTTGGATGTAGTGACAGGGCTATGTGTGGCTTGGAGGGGAAGAAAGGACTGGACCTGGAAGAAAAAGGGGGAAATTATGTACAGATGTAGACAGATAGTTGTAGAGATGATAGTTAACCTATATCTGCAACCTTAAAAGAACTGCTATGGCTTGCAATGGAGAGACTGGGGTTCAGAACTCTGGTGGTGGGAATGATATGGAATTATACCCCTGTTGGCATGTAATTTTGTAAGTCAATATTAAATCACTAATAAAATTTAAAAAATAAAGTACAGTGCTATAAGTCAATAAAATGATAATTGAAGTTGAAAAAACAAGCACATCAAAAAATATATAGCAATTTCCTTACTAACTTTAGAGATATGTCAAAGTTATCAAGTTATTAATCTATCAAAATGTATTAAATACCCTACAGAGCGATAGGTATCGTATAGATTGGGGGCCAAGTGGTGGCACACCTGGTTAAGCGCACATAATACTAAGCACAAGGACCTGGGTTCAAGCCCCTCCCCCCTTCCCATCTGCAGGGGGCCCACTTACCAAGCAGTGAAGCAGGTCTGCAGGTGTCTGATCTTTCTCTCTATCTCCCCCTCCTCTCTCAATTTCTCTGTTTTACCCAATAAAAAAAAAGGAAAAAAAAAAAAGGCAGGAGTTGGGCAGTAGCGCAGCGGGTTAAGCACATGTGGCGGCAAAGTGCAAGGACCGGCTTAAGGATCCCAGTTGGAGCCCTGGCTCCCCACCGCAGGGGAGTGGTTTCACAGGCAGTGAAACAGGTCTGCAAGTGTCTATCTTTCTCTCCCCTTCTGTCTTCCCTGCCTCTCTCCATTTCTCTCCGTCCAATCTAACATCAATAACAACAACAATAACTACAACAGCAATGAAAAACAAGGGCAACAAAAGGGAAAATAAATATTTACAAAAAAAGATTTTAAAAAAGAATAAACAAACAAACAAATACAAATTAAGGGAGGGGAGATATTTTTCCTAAGTTTCCAGCAAGATTCAGGTATCAAATACATCAAAATTCAAATCATAAGGACTATAACGTCATAGTTTACAGTAACCTAAAAAGCAGAACTTTTAGGGGCTGCCAGTGGCACACCCAGTAGAGCACACGATACCCTGGGTAAGGACTCAGTCTGGTGCCCTTGTTTTATTGTTGTAGTTATTACTGTTGTTGTTGGATAGGACAGAGAGAAATGGAGAGAGGAGGGGAAGACAGAGAGGGGAGAGAAAGACAGACACTTGCAGACCTGCTTCACCACATGTGAAGCGAACACCCTGCAGGTGGGGAGCCAGGGGCTCGAACTGGGATCCTTATATTGGATCTTGTGCTTGGCGCCATGTGCATTTAACTCGCTGTGCCACCACCACCCAGCTCCCAAGGACTCAGTTTTAAGCCCCCTCTCCCCACCTGCAGGGGGGAAGCTTCCCCAGTGGTGAAGTCGAGCTGCAGGTGTCTTTCTCCTTTCCCTCAGTCTTTTACAATTACTTTATTTGTTTTATTTTAGTGAGAGAGATACAGAGAGAAAGATAGAGCTACAGAGCACTGCTCAGCTCTGGTGGTGCATGGGACTGAATCTGGGACTTTGAAGCCTCGTATATGAAAGTCTTTTTGCGTAACCATTCTGCTTTCTTCCCCATCTCTCTCCCTTCCCTCTTAATTTCTCTTATCTAACCAAAAAAAGAAAAGAAGGGTTGCTGGGTGGTAGCACACTGGTTAAGCGCACATAGTACAAAGTGCAAGGACCCACGCAAAAATTCCAGTTCTACACACCCCACTCTGGCTTCAGGGGGGTTGATTTACAAGTGGTGAAGCAGGTCATCAGGTATCTCTCTGTCTCTCCCCCTATCTTCCCCTCTTCTCTCAATTTCTCTGTCCTATCCTATAAAAAATACATTAAAGGGGGGGTGGATTAAAATGGCCGCCAGGAGCAGTGTATTCACAGTGCTGGCACTGAAGCCATGTGATAACCCTGGAGGCAAAAAGAGAGAGAGAGAAAGAGAGAAAGAAGGAGAAAGGGAGAGGGAGAGGGAGGGAAAAAGAGAGAGGGGGGGAGAGAGGGACAGAGAGAAAGAGAGGTCCAGGAGGTGGCACAGTGGATAAAGCACTGGACTCTCAAGCATGAAACTGAGTTCAATCCCCTGCAACATATGTATCAGAGTGATAGCTGGTTCTTTCTCTCAGCCTATCTTTCTTATTAGCAAATAAATAAAATATTGAGAAAGAAAGAAAGAAAGAGAGGAGAAAGGAAGAAAAGGAGGGGCGTTGTGGCCACAGAGAGTGGTGGATTCTTTGTGCAGGCACTATGCTGCAGCAGTAACCCTCATGGCAATACTAAATAAATACATCAGAGGGGCTGGGTGGTGGCGCACCTAGTTGAACGCACATGTTCCAATGGGGAAGGACCTGAGTTCAAGCCTCCACCTGCAGTGGGAAAACTTTTTGAGTGAAGCAGGGCTGCAGATGTCTCTCTCCCTATCACACCCTTCCCACTTGATTTTTGATCGTCTCTATCCAATAAATAAATAAATAAAGATAATAAAATAACTCAGAATTTCCTATATACCGCCCTCCAAAATCACCATAGATGAGTTCTTCAAAAGTGGTGTTAGCCATCTATTTAAGAACTGTATTCTGTAATAGATCTAAGCAAACACACGTGCACACACACAAAAGGAAAGAATTACATATACATTTATTTTTCACTTGTGTGTACTCAACAATGTCAAAAAAAAAAAGTAAAGTGCTATTTTGGGGAAACATCTTTTTAACAAATTGAGTCGAATGTAAAAGGGCTTTCTGGTCAACTTGGGTAATGAGAAAATTTCTTTTCAAACAGTCTAGTATATAATACGTATAGCAAGACTGACTTGTTACAACATTCTGGATTGAAAATAAAAATGGGTATCACTTATGAAATGCTAGCTACATAATTCCAAAACCTGATTACTAGGCAAAATGTAAAAGGTAAACAATTTTGTTATTTTTGAAAGTAGGCCTCAATTTATCCTATTACTGACCTCTAGTTGTCCTAAGACTTTTAAAAGGCTACAAAGCAGATCACTTTACTGCACATTGCAGCTAACATACACATTAGGAACTACCCTTAGTAATACTGTGTTCCTGCTCAGATGCTTTCAGCTGATATCACAGAATTTGAATCTCCAAATCAAAGTCTAGCCACATAGTAAGCAACAGCCATCACAGGTGAGAAAGAACATCTCTTCATCTGACCAACTCTAATGCTGGGAGTGTCCACATACACATGCGTGCACACTAAAAAACTGTTTCTACCAAATGAAAAAAATGACAGGCTATGAAATGACGTTAATGAAATAATTTCTGTGTCTTTTTCTGAATACTAGGTTCACTTTGTTTTTATAGCTGCAATAAAAATGACCTGATTTTTTATTAAAAAGTACCACTGCATTACAAATGCAAAACCCTAAACTACACTGAAAATGCACAGTGTTTTTTTTTTGTTGTTGTTGTTGTTGTTTTACCAGAACACTGCTCAGCTCTGGTTTATGGTGGTGCAGGGGATTGAACCTGGGTCTTTGGAGCCTCAGGCATGAGAGTCTTTTTGCATAACCATTATGCTATCTACCCCTGCCCTGAAAATGCACACTGAATAAGTAAATATCAAAGGTATAATCTTGCCTTTATCAAACCTGTGACAGAATATATAATAGTTAAAGAGTATAGACTCTGAATTTAGACTGCCTATGTGTTGTTCCTGGTTCCACCACTTCCTAGCTTCATGATCTTGAGCAAGACTCCACTTCTCTGTGTCTCGGTTTCCTCACCTAAAAATGGGAATAACAAGAGAAACCTCATATGGTTGTTCTGAAGATGAAAATGAGATAATAAATACAATGCTAAATTTAGAACACTAGTGCATAAAAGCACTCTATTAAGGAGAGCTATTATCGGACTCAAGACCAAGAAAAATGTACTCAGCAGAGATAAACTCAATTAAGTACATACTGAATGGCAACTACATATCCTTTGCTGTACCAGGCACTGTAGCTGAAGAGAAATGTATAATGCCTGGTCTCGCTAACCCCACAAAACAAATGGTGATGGTAAGAGTAACAAGGTCAAAATGCAGGTTAATTAAAGAATAAGTGCAAAATTATAAGAGGAAATTGCTTGCAAATTTAGAAAAAAAACAACTAACATTTCTTCAATACTACGTTGTAGGCACTGTTTTCAGCACTTTGCATAAATCACCTCATTTAACCCTAGTAAACCCTGTGAAGTGGGTATTATTAATTTCATTTTATAGGGGAGGAAACTAAGAAATAGAAAAGTAAAGCAATATGAGGGGGGCAGGCAGTGGCACACCTGGTTAAGCACACACATTACAGTGAACAAGGACTTAGGTTCAAGCTCCTGGTCCTCACTTGCAGGTGGGAAGCTTCACGAGTGGTGAAGCAGGGCTGCAGGTGTCTCTATCTCCCCCTCTCAAATTCTGTCTATCCAGTAATATACATATATATATATATATATATATATATATATATATATATTTTAAAGAGAGAAGTAAAGCAATATGTTGATCCAATTATTAAGAAAATCTACTACACAATTATTTTTTTTAATTTTATTTATTTTCCCTTTTGTTGCCCTTGTTGTTTTTTTATTGTTGCTGTAATTGTTGTTGTTATTGATGTCATCATTGTTGGATAGGACAAAGAGAAATGGAGAGAGGAGGGGAAGACAGAGAGGGGGGAAAGAAAGATAAACATCTGCAGACCTGCTTCACCGCCTGTGAAGTGACTCCCCTGCAGGTGGGGAGCCAGAGGCTCGAACGGGGATCCTTACCCCAGTCCTTGCACTTCCCACCACATGTGCTTAGCCTGCTGCACTACCGCCCCACTCCCCTGCTCCACAATTCTAGGCAGTGTGACTCCCGAGTCTCCTCATCCATCTATTATCATCTGTAGTGGAACAGGGGGGTTCAGTAAATAAACCACCATTTAGTAAACATCTACTATGCCAGGCACTATATATCAGGTATTCTCAACCATCCTATTTTATTTTATTTTAGCCTCCAGGGTTATTGTTGGGGCTCGGTGCCTACACTATGAATCCGAATCCACTGCTCCTGGAGGTCATTTTTCTCATTTTGTTGCCCTTGTTGTTACTGTTACGGTTGCCACTGCTGTTGTTGTTGCTGAATAGGACAGAGAAAAATTATGAGAGGAGGGGAAAACAGAGAGGGGGAGCGAAAGATAGACACCTGCTTCACCGCTTGTGAAGCAACACCCCTCCCCCTGCAGGTGGGGAGCCTGGGGCTCCAACCAGGATCCTTATCCTGGTCCTTGCACTTAACACCATGTGTGCTTAACCTGCTGTGCTACTGCCCAGCCCCCAACCATTCTATTTTTAAAGGATTTATTATTTTGTTTAATAAAAGAGAGTGAACAAATAAAAAAATCAAAGCATTACTCAGTTCTGACATGTGGTGGTGCTAGGGATTAAACCCTGGACCTCCGAGGCCTCAGGAATGCAAGTCTGATGTGCAAGTAGTACACGACCTCCCCAGCCCTCCACCATCCCATTTTAACAGTATCATTCTTCTTACAGAAAAATAAAAAGGGGGGAGACTAACCTGTTCAAGGTTAATAGCACACAGAAGAACAGGGACTCAGGCCCAGATATGTGATTATAAAACGTATACTCTCTGACTTCTCTTTCACAAGTAAAGGAAAGCTTCGTTCCAATGATATTTCTAGATATAGTGAAATAAGAAAACTGATTTAAAAAAAGAAGAAGAAGAAAATGAGCAAAAATCCAGTTTAGGAATGTTAAGAAAACTAGCCTACAGGGTGGGGTGGTGGTATACCCAGCAGAGGGGACACATTTTCATGTTCATGGACCTAGGTTCAAGCCCCTAGTCCCCACCTATGGGACAGAAAAGTTCATGAGCAGTGAAGCAGTGATGTAGGTACCTCTTTCTCTTTCATTCTCTATCTTCCCTTTCCCTCTCAATTAATCTGTTTCTATCCAAAAGAAGAAGAAAAACGGTGTCTTCTAGGAGCAGCGGTCATACAGGCACCCCAGCAATAACCACTGTGACAAGAAAAAGAAAGAAAAACAGCCTGGTCCGGAGTCGGGTGGTAGCGCAGAGGGTTAAGCACAAGTGGCGCGAAGCACAAGGACCGGAGTAATGATCCCGGTTTGAGCCCCCGGCTCCCCACCTGCAGGGGAGTCGCTTCACAAGTGGTGAAGCAGGTCTGCAGGTGTCTGTCTTTCTCTCCCCCTCTCTGTCTTCCCCTCCTCTCTCCATTTCTCTCTGTCCTGTCCAACAACGACATCAATAACAACAAAAGTAAGAACTACAACAATAAAACAAGGGCAACAAAAGGGAATAAATAAATATAAAAAATAAAAGAAAAATAGCCTGGTCAGTGAGATAGCTCACCTGGCACCTGGCAGGATGTCTGCTTTGCTCTACATGGAACCTGTTTCATGACTTGGAGAGTATTAAATATTGAACTTAGTACTCCACTTCCTAACCTAATTAAGCAGTGCTGTGTTATCTCTCCCTCTCCACCTGAAAAAGTCACCTGGAACAGTAAAGTCTGAAGATGTAAAAAAAAAAAAGGGGGGGAGGGGAAGGTGGGGTGGAGGAAGGAAAGAGGAAAGATAGTCTGCCTGGGGCAAAGTGTGAAAAAGAGTAGAAAATGTGGTTATTTTGGTTTAAATTTCAATCGAGGGGGGCTGGGGCAATGATGCACCGACCGGGTTAAGTAAAGATAGTATGAATGCAAGGACCCCAGTTCAAGGCCCCAGCTCCCCACCTGCAGGGGGGTCACTTCACAAGCGGTGAAACAGGTCTGCATGTGTCTCTCTCCCTATCTCCCCTCCTCTCTCAATTTCTCTCCATCCAATCCAATAAAATGAAAAGAAATAATAAATTTCAATCAAGAAAATGAAAGCAAAGGGATGCTAAGATCTGGTATAGCCATTGTAAGGCTCTTGAGAAGGTGAGTTACAGTATAATTAATACAAGACATATTACTGATAACATTAGCAGGAGGAACCTGAACATGGCCAAGCACAGAAATACTAAAAGTATGCTACCGGAATATAAGAGTGAATTTAAGAGGGAGGCAGTGAAGTCAAAGGGGATAAATATGAAAAAAAAAAATCATGGGATTTCATGACAGTTTCAAAAGTTTAATTGCTTCTTATGCTTTCAAGAAGATATAGATAGGGACAGAGAGGCACTTAAAAAACAAAGAAAGAAGAAAAAAAAAAGAAATAGAACCCTATCAATAAACTAGCAATGTTAAACAACAAACTGGCAACAACAACAGTAGGGGGAAATATATATATATATATATATATGGCCTCCAGGAGCAGTGGATTCATAGCGCAGGCACCAAGCCCCAGTGATAACTCTGGTGGGAAAAAAAGGGGAGGGGTATTCTTTAATCAATTTAAAATTAACTTGAAGGCCATTATGTATGTATTTTTTATCTGCCTCGGCAATACTTGTCCAGACTTTTGTTCCACAGTAGGCAGTCAAATGTTTTTTCTGTGACCCAAACATGCTAGGAGTAACCCTTTGTACCAAGCAGTCAATGTTAGCTGTACCAATAACAATCCACACAGCGGCCTGCCCTATTTCAGAATGATATGCTTTACAATTCTAAACTCACAGCTGAACAACTGAGAAAGAACAAGTACTGTCTCAAACTTGCAGTGCGTACAGTTCTGTGCAGGCCTGCATGCATGTAAGTATGTCTGTGAACTCATACTCAGAGTATATATTTAAGCATGCCAGTCATAACATGGAAAAGTTTGGAACACAGGCAGTGAGCTGATACCTGGGTAGGAGCAATGCCACCCAAACAAAGCAAAGGGAACAGCTGCCTAGGAGGTGGTGTAGTGGGAAAAGCATTCAACTTACAAGCATGAGATCCTAAGTTTGACCCCTAGCATTGCATGAACCAGAATCTGACTCTTCCTAGATCTCTCACTAACAAAATAAATCTTTAAAAAAGATTTATCTTGGGAGTCGGGCGGTAGCGCAGCGGGTTAAGCGCAGGTGGCGCAAAGCACAAGGTCAGCATAAGGATCCGGGTTCGAGCCCCCGGCTCCCCACCTGCAGGGGAGTCGCTTCACAGGCGGTGAAGCAGGTCTGCAGGTGTCTATCTTTCTCTCCTCTCTGTCTTCCCCTCCTCTCTCCATTTCTCTCTGTCCTATCCAACAACAACATCAATAACAATAATAACTACAACAACAACAAAAAACAACAAGGACAACAAAAGAGAAAATAAATAAATAAAATAAATTTTAAAAAAAGATTTATTTCCTCAGAAGGTCCTTTACCACCTTTCCCACCCTCTGCCATGCCCCAAGTCGCCACTAGAGATTCCACCTTTGTAGATAGTGGCCCATGCCCCTTGCAAACCACCCCTTCAAAGCTCCAGGGCATGCACTGCCACTGGGAGAGGCTAGGAGACAGGGCTGGCCTCTTCTAGCAGGGAAAACAGCTTCAAGACTGTCATAAGAACCTTGATACAATAAACAAAGGCAAGACTTCGAATTCACACTGTTGAGGGCTTCAGGACGTAGTTGGTGTCACACAGAACAAGGGCGGGAGGGAGGCAGAATCCTAAAAAAGACCAAACCAAACAAAAACCTCACCCAGCCAGTCAGGCCCTATATGTAATGACTCCTGGCTACCTGCTGACTTCTTTTCCTACTATACTCCTTCTGCAATGCAGTCACACTAGCCACCTTGCTACTCTATGAGCACACCCATGTCTTTGCTCTTGCTAGTCCCTCTTTCTAGAATGCCTTTTCCCTGCTACTCACACAGCTTTCCTTCACTTCACTCAGGTGTCTTACTCAATGCCACCTCTCTGTATTTTCCCACTACCATGCCTTGGTCATCTTATTTCCTACTGGAATGCTCTCTCCTTCTTCTTCTTTGAATTTTATTTATTATAGTATAGAGACCAAGAGAAACTGAGATGGGGGGGAGAGAGAGACAGAGAGACACCTATAGCCCTGTTTCACCACTCATGAAGTCTTCCCCCAGCAGGTGTGCCACCATCTGGCCCTGCTCTTTTCTTCTTTACCATCAAAAATTTGAATCCTTTCCTCTCTCAGCTGAATACCCACATAATGTTACACTGACTCTTTTCAACTTTATATTTTGTTTTTTATGTAGAGTTCATTTTGAAAGAATACCTGAAAGTTACTATAATCCTTACATGCCTGAAACTAATGAATATATGTAGAATAAATACTTTACAGATATTAGAATTAGATTTAGCGTGAACAACAAACTCTTAGCCCTAAGCCAGAATTTTCTGATCAACTTGTACCATAGCTTTCTTACAAAGGGGAATTAGAGCACAAAGCACTGTACTGGGGGAGTCGGGCTGTAGCGCAGCGGGCTAAGCGCAGGTGGCGCAAAGCACAAAGACCGGCAGAAGGAACCCGGTTCGAACCCCGGCTCCCTACCTGCAGGGGAGTCGCTTCACAGGCGGTGAAGCAGGTCTGCAGGTGTCTATCTTTCTCTCCTCCTCTCTGTCTTCCCCTCCCTCTCTCCATTTCTCTCTGTCCTATCCAACAACGACAACAACAATAATAACTACAACAATAAAACAACAAGGGCAACAAAAGGGAATAAATAAATAAATATTTAAAAAATGTTTAAAAAAAAAAAGCACTATACTGGGAGTCTAGTGGTAGCGCAGCAGGTTAAGCGCGCAGGTGGCGCCAACCGCAAGGACCAGCATAAGGATCCAGGTTCGAGCCCCCGGCTTTCCACCTGCAGGGGAGTCACTTCACAGGCGATGATACAGGTCTGCAGGTGTCTCTCTTTCTCTCCCCTTCTCTGTTTTCCCCTCCTCTCTCCATTTCTCTGTCCTATCCAACAACGATGACATCAACAACAACAATAACTACAACAATAAAACAAGGGCAACAAAAGGGAATAAATATTAAAAAAAAATTTCAAATGGATTTGTTAATTTATCCTTTCTTAAATAAAAATAAATAAATAAATAAAATACAATAAATCTAAGCAAAAATTTCAATTTAATTATATGGATTTCTGGCTTATTTTGTTATGAACTCTTAAAAAAAAAAAGCACTATACTTTCCAATCAGTGGTTATATTTTGTAAACTTCATTTAACAATCCACATATTCTATATATCCAAATCAGTTTCATTACCATGTAGAAACTCTAACTAGATTTTTTAATTTTAAAAAAAATATGTGGGGGCCAGGCAGAGGTGCACCTGGTTAAGTATACACATTACAGTGCACAAAGACCCAGGTTCAAGCCCCTGGTCCCCCCACCTGCAGGGGGAAAGCTTCAGGAGTGGTGAAGCAGTGTTGCTAGTGTCTCTCTGTCTTTCTTTCTCTATATCTCCCCCACTCCTCTCAATTTCTCTCTGCCTCTATCCAATAATAAATAATTAATTAATTTACTAAAAAAGAGAAAAGGAAAAATGTGTGGGATGGGGGACGTATTGTATTCATTTCATGAAATAAAGAGAAAAAGGAGAAGAACTGGGAGATAGCATAAAGGTTATACAAAAAACAAACCAAAAAAAAGTTTTCATTGTATTGCACCAAAGTAAGGGACTCTGGGGGAGAGGGGGGTCTTTCAGGTCTTGCTGCAGGATGGTAAAGGAGAACCCAAGCTGGGGGTTAGAGTGCTTTGCAGAAAACTGAGAAAGTATACCCATGTATCAACAACTTCATTTACTGTTTACTGTAAACCATTAATCTCAACTAAAAAAAAAAACAAAAAAACTTTCATGCTTGAGATACTAAAGGTCTCACATTCAGTCCCCAGCACCACCATAAGCCAGAGCTGAGCAGTGATCTCTGGTTTAAAAAAGAATATATATATATATATATATATATGTATATACATATATATACATGTAAAGTGTGTGTGCACACAAAGTGATAGATTGCATGCATGTTTTCCCTCTTTCTGTCTATATCTATGTATCTGTATTGGCCCGGAGGTAGCACAGAGTCTAGTGTCCAACTTGGAGTATAAAGTCCTGAGTTTAATCTCTGAATAGAGTACTATTCAACTCTGGTACTACATATGCCAGAGTAATGTTCTAGTTCTCCCTCTTTCACTCTTGCATTAGAAAATAAATAAATCTTTAAAAAACATATAGAACAAAATTGTAATTCAAGATAAGTAGTTCTACCTATTAACAGTAAAACCAAGCTCACAAAAACCACAATAATAAACAAGGATGATGATGACATTCTTTATAAATAAATTGCTGCTGCTGATCTGTTTATAAGACTCTGAGCTTTCAGGCACAAAGAACAGCCTTTAATCATTCTGCGCCGGTCTCACGGAGACCCTAATGACAGAATTTTTTAAAAGTTTTTTTAAAAAATATTTATTTATTCATTTTTGTTGCCCTTGTTTTATTGTTGTAGTTATTATTGTTGTTGTTATTATTGATGTCGTCATTGTTAGGAGAGAGATGGGGAAGACAGAGTGGGGGAGAGAAAGACAGACACCTGCAGACCTGCTTCACCGCTTATGAAGAGACTCCCCTGCAAGTGGGGAGCCGGAGGCTCGAACCCGGATCCTTAAGCCTGTCCTTGTGCTTTGCGTCACCTGTGCATAACCCATGGCGCTACCACCTGACTCCCACGGAGAGAATTTTAAGACAAATAATGGTATTCTGAAATTCACCACCAGCTCTACAGCTTATCATACTTGCTTTGTGAGTGTGGTCAAGAATGTGAGCTTCTTTGATTTGTTTAAAAGGATAGCTAAGTAGTGAAGGAAAACAAAAGCTTCATCAGAGATCCAAAAAACATGCAAATGCTTTGCTACAGAAGGATGTAAACTGAAACACTTCCTGTAAGTTCTCTTTACTCAAACAGAAGTCATCTCACTCCACAAAAACCAATCACTGTCTGATTTCCAAATTCATTGCCGGAAGAACAGTGTATTAAATCACCCAAAACAAACACACAGTCCACTTCCCTTCACTGAAAGTTGCTGATGCTCAGGAGCCAGAGTCTGTAAAGACCAAATCAGTAAAACAACCCCATTCCAAACTGGCCAAAGAGAAAAAGGATGTGGGTGGGAGCAAGGAGGATGACAAGAAAAACTCGGCTGACCACTGCATGAAGTCAACTCATTCACTGCTCGCTCGCTCTCTCTCTCTGCCTTTCCCCTACTACTGTCAGGTGTGCTGTCTTGGCAATTATTTATTTTTTGAAAGACAGCGAAAGCGACACAGACAACCAGAACAGCACTCAGCTCGGTCTTAAGATGGTGCTGGGTATTGAACCTGAAACCTCAGAGGCCTCAGACACCACAGTCCTGTGCTCTATCTAACACGCTGAGCTATTCCCCCGGCCCTAGGTCTCGCTGTCTTGGCTCCAACTCGGCGAGGGCAGCTCTCCTGAGAAGAAACTCGACTTGCAGCTTGGGGCTCCGGACCCTCCTCAGTTCCTCCGGGAACTGAGCGGCGCGGGATGCCAGACCGCCGCCTCACGGAGCAGAGCGCAGACAACCCCCGGTCTGGCTTGGCCGCAGCCCTGGCCCGGCCCCGCCAGCCTCCCGCAGGCCTGTCACGGCCAGGGCCACCGCCCCCCTGCGCAGCCCCCGGCTCACTGGCTTGGCTGATTCTCTGGATGTTGCCGCTGCATGTCTGGATGATGCTGTTGAAGTCCCGGTGCTGGGGCCCCGAGGGCCCCTGGTTACGGTACATGTCTAGGGGGCCGTAGGACATGACGAGGAGAGGAGACCGATTCGCCCTGCACTGCGCTCAGACCGGAAGCGGCCGTCGACCCGACCCACTGGCAGACGAGGAAACCGGGAAGAGAAAGGGCGGAGAAGGGGCCGAGGCTGCGTGCGCACTGGCCCCGTCTCCACGCAGCACGCATGCGTCAGGCTCGCCTCTCCCTTCCCGAGGAGCGCATGCGCCGCCAGACCTGGTGCCCGAGCCTGTAGCTTGGAGACTGGACGCCCAAGGGCGTGGGATGTGGGCGGGACGATGACCTCATATAGTTGGGGGTTCGATTGGACGAACCAGGCTGCGGTGTAGTTTCTCGCCAGCTCCCAGTGACAGAAGGCAAAAATTTTTGATTATCACGAAATTGTACCCGATGATCTCAGCCTTAACATCTTATTCTGTTTTCTTCTAAGAAATCAGCCCCCAATAAGGGTAATTCTACAGTCTTCAAACTCAGATTATTCTTAATTTTTTAATATTTATTTCCCCTTTGTTGTTGTAATTATTGTTGTTGTTGTTATTGATGTCGTTAGGCAGAGAGAAATGGAGAAAGGAGGGGAAGACATATAGAGGGAGAGGAAGACACCTGCAGACCTGCTTCCCCACCTGTGAAGTGACTCTCCTGCAGGTGGGGAGCCGGGCTCGAACCGGGTTTCTAACGCCGGTCCTTGCGCTTCGTGCTATGTGCACTTAACGTCCGATTCCCAAAACTCAAATTCTTTTTATTTATTCCCTTTTGTTGCCATTGTTTTCCTTGTGTTAATGTTGTTGTTATTGATGTCATCCTTGTAGGATAGGACAGAGAGAAATGGAGAGAGGAGGGGAAGACAGAGAGGGAGAGAGAAAGACAGACACCTGCAGACCTGCTTCACCGCCTGTGAAGCGACCCGGCTAGCTCAGTCGGTAGAGCATGAGACTCTTAATCTCAGGGTTGTGGGTTCATGCCCCACATTGGGCGCCAGATGTTGTTGAGGTGGTCTGGTGTCGGGCTGCAACACGGAGAAGAGAGCGGACGTCCAGAGCAAAGGGGTACACAGATCTTTATTATAGGATGGGGGGGGGGAGGTTTGGTTCAGACCACGTGGAGCCAGCCAGCAATGGCCGACCATGGGGGAGAGCAGGGAGCGAGACCTCAGAGAGGGAGAGCCGAGAGCCCAGAGAGAGAGAGGGGAGGGGTGAGGGGGCTTTTTCTTGGGCGACAACCAGGGGTGGCGTGTAGGGCCAGGATTGGTTGAAAGGGGGCACTCTAGGATTTAGCGAGGCATAGAAAACCTGGGGGCGGAGCCAGGATTGGTTGAAAGGGGGCACTCTAGGAGTTAGCGGGGCATAGAAAAACCTGGGGGCGGAGACTGCATCAGAATAAGTCCTCAGCAACAGACCACTTTATTGGGAGTCTGGCTGTAGTACAGCGGGTTAAGCGCCGATGGCACAAAGTGCAAGGACCGGTCTAAGGACCACGGTTGAAGCCCGGGCTCCCCACCTGCAGGGGGATCACTTCACAAATGGTGAAGCAGGTCTGCGGGTATCTATCCTTCTCTTCCCCCTCTCTGTCTTCCCTTTCTCTCCCCATTTCTCTCTGTCCTATCCAACAATGACGACATCAATAATAACTACAACAATAAAACAAGGGCAACAAAAGGGAATAAATAAATAAGTAAAAAGATCACTTTATTATTGAGAAGGAGTATGGAGGGTGAAATGAAAGTAGTTCGTTTTTTTGTTTGTTTGTTTGTTTTCCTACCAGAGCACTGCTCAGCATAGTCAGGGAACTGAACCTGGGACTTGGGAGCCTTAGACAAGAGAGTCTGTATGCATAAACTTTATGCTATCTAGCCCCACCCTTGGAAGTAGTTTCTGTAAAACACTCACTCACTCTTTCTCTCTCTGTAAATACTACTCAAACCCTAGAAAGCATGAAAGTAGAATGAGGAATTTCATAAGTTTAAGAATCTGAGTTTGGGCCTAAGGATCCCGGTTCAAGTCACCGGCACCCCACCTGCAGGGGAGTCGCTTCACAGGCGATGAAGCAGGACTGCAGGTGTCTGTCTTTCTCTCTCCCTCTCTGTCTTCCCCTCCTCTCTCCATTTCTCTCTATCTGGTGGGAATGTCTATTGGTCCAATCCCTGTGGAGAACAGTCTGGAGAACTCTCAGAAGGCTAGAAATGGACCTACCCTATGATCCTGCAATTCCTCTCCTGGGGATATATCCTAAGGAACCCAACACATCCATCCAAAAAGATCTGTGTACACATATGCTCTTAGCAGCACAATTTGTAATAGCCAAAACCTGGAAGCAACCCAGGTGTCCAACAACAGATGAGTGGCTGAGCACATTGTGGTATATATACACAATGGAATACTACTCAGCTGTAAAAAATGGTGACTTCACTTTTTTCAGCCCATCTTGGATAGAGCTTGAAGAAATCATGTTAAATGTAATAAGTCAGAAACAAAAGAATGAATATGGGATGATCTCACTCTCAAGTAAAGTTGAAAAACAAGATCAGAAGAGAAAACACAAGTAGAACCTCAGCTGGAGTTGGCATATTGCACCAAAGTGAAAGACTCTGTGGTGGGTGGGGGGAGAGTACAGGTCCTGGAAAAGAATGACAGAGGACCTAGTGCGGTTTGTACTGTTATGTGGAAAACTGAGAAATGTTATGCATGTACAAACTATTGTATTTACTGTCTAATGTAAAGCATTAATCCCCCAATAAAGAAATTAAAAAAAAAAAAAAAAAAGGGAATTGGGCGGTAGTGCAGCGGGTTAAGCGCAGTTGGCACCAAGTGCAAGGACATGCGTAAGGATCCCAGTTCGAGCCCCCAGCTCCCCACCTGCAGGGGAGTCACTTCACAGGTGGTGAAGCAGGTCTGCAGGTGTCTTTCTCTCCCCTTCTCTGTCTTCCACTCCTCTCTCCAGTTCTCTCTGTCCTATCCAACAACTACGACAACAATAATTACGACAATAAAAATAAATAAATAAATAAAAGTAACTGGGGGCTGGGCAGTAGCACACAGGGTTAAGTGTACATGCCCCTAAGTACAAGGACCCTGGTTCAATCCCCTGGCTCCCCACCTGTGGGCGGTCAGGGGGTGGTTCACAAGTGGTAAGGCAGGTCTGAAGATGTCTATCTTTCTCTCCCTCTCTTTGTCTTCCCATTCTCTCTCTCTCTCTTGATTTCTCTCTGTCCTATCCAACAACAGCAATAACAACACAAATAAGGAGGGTGGAAAAAGGAAAAAAATAGCCTCCAGGAGCAGTGTATTCATAGTGCAGGCACCGACCCTCAGTGATAACCCTGGAGGAAAAAAAAATGCAACCTTTTGTGAGATTTGACATAAAATATGGACTAAGAAATGACAAGGTTTTATTAAAAAAAACAAACAGGTCTTTATTGAGCATGTTCTATGTGCTAATACTTGCTTCTATTCCATTGTTTATTTTAGTATTTTAGTGAAAGACGGGGAGGGGCAAGGAAAGGAACAGTAAGAAACTAGAGCACTGCTCAACTCTGGCTCATGGTGGCGCTGGGGATTGAACCTGGGACCATGGAGCCTCAGGCATGAATGTCTTTTGCATAAGCATTATGCTATCACCCCACTCCACTTCTAACACCATTTGTTGAAGAGACTCTGCTTTTCCCATTTAATAGTCTGGGCCCCTTTGTCAAAGATTAGATGTCCGTAGGTATGGGGCCTCACTTCTGGGCTCTCAATTCTATTTCACTGGTCAGTGTGTCTATTCATGTTCTAGTACCAAGCAGTTTTGATAACAGTGGCCCTATAATACAATTTGAGATCTGGGAGTGTGATGCCTCCGGATCTGTTCTTTTTTTCTCAAGATTGTTTTGGCAATTCTAGGTCTTTTCTGGTTCCAGATAAACATTTGTAGCATTTGTTCTATTCTCCTAAAAAATGTGCTTGGGACCCCCACTCCACTTCTATTCACTTTTTCATTAGTTTTTTCACAGCAAAGGGCAAGTTCTCATTCCTAATTTTGGAGTAGCTCATGAACAATTGATTTGTTTGGTAGTAAAATAATGAGGCAAAGTGAATATTGCAAGTTTAAAAGTTTCAGGCAGAGGAGATAGCATAAAAGCTATGCAGATTTTCTTATGCCTGAGGCTCCAAAGTCCCAGGTCCAATCCTCATACCATAAACCAGAGCTGGCTGAACAGTGCTTTATTAAAAATAATAATAATAAAGAAGTGGGAGGGGGTAGGCGATAATGCACTGGGTTAAGCACATAGTACAAAGCACAAGGATGCTCAAGGGTCCCAGTTCAAGCCCTCGGCTCCCCATCTGCAGGGGGGTTGTTTCACAAGCAATGAAGCAGGTCTGCAGGTATCTGCCTATCTTCTCCTCCTCTCTCAATTTCTCTCCTATCCTATTAAAAAAAAAAAAGGCTTGCAGGGGCAGTGGATTCAAAGTGCCAGCACCAAGCCCCAGCAATAACCCTGGAGAAAAAAAAAAAAAAAAGGAGAACCTGGCCATGGTACATCCTGTTAAATACATGTTGTTAAGTGCAAGGACCTGGGCTTGAGCCCTGGCTCCCCGGGGGGACACTTTTTGAGGAGTGAAACAGATCTGCAGGTGTCTTTCTCTCCTTCTCTTTATCTTCTCCTTCTCTCTGAATTTCTCTTCATCCTATCCAATAAAATAGAAGAAGGAAAAAAAAATGGCTACAAGGAGAAGTGGATTTGTAGTGCCGCCCCAATGATAACTCTGGTGGTAACAGAAAAATAAAAGGGTGCCAGACAGTGGCTCACCTGGCTGAACGCTTACATTAGCATTCGCAAAGACCTGGGTTTAGGCCCATACTCCTCACCTGTAGAGGGGCCATCTCATGAGTAATGAAGCAGGTTTGCAAGTGTTTTTCTTTCTCTTCGGTTTCCCCCTCATCTCTCAATTTCTCTCTGTCCTGTCAAATAAAATAGAAAAAAAAAAGGATGAGCTTTTTCAAAAAGATTTTTTAATCTTTATTTATTTATTGTATAGAGACAGCCAGAAATTGAGGTCAGGAAGGGAGACAGAGAGGGAGGGAGACAGAGAGACACCTACAGACCTACTTTACTCGCAAAGCTTTCCCTCTGTAGGTGGGGACCAGGGACTCGAACCCGGATCCTTGGGCACTGTAATATGTACACTCAACCAGGTGTGCCACTACCCAGCCCTGGGATAAACTTTTAAAGCTTTTACAAATGAGAAAATAAATAGCATAAGAGACTCTAGTGCCTGAGGCTCTGGAAGTCCTATGTGCAACCCTCTGCACCACCATAAGGCAGAACTGAGCAGTGCTCTGGTAAAAATAAAAATAATTAAAAAGAGAAAAAATAGCATAAATATTAATTTACTTTTTTCAGATTTGACTGTAGAATCCATACACTAACTCTATCATCTCAATAACATGCATTTGTATTCCCAATTCATTTTCCATCAAAATCCGTCTCAAATGGTCTCTTGTCTATATCCCAGACCAAGATTTCTTGGGAGAACTAGACTCTCAATTAAAAAAAAATAACATAGGGTCTGTGATCTCAGTGTTTCCATAAAAGACTCGTTTTTTGAATTTATAAGAAATGGAATACAGGAAGCATCTTGTGTTGGGAGGTTACTGAGATAGGAAGAAGTGAATAGGAACTGCAGTGTTTGTTTCCTGGGTTCTCCACCCTACCCCACCCTAGCCTGGTTTGCAGTCTCTGGGGAATGGCAGAGTGGAAGCTGCATGCTTGTGTAGGAGGAGACGACAAATGGGTGAATGAGCCTGCATTGGAATTTGTGTAAACAGGATTATCTTCATTTTTCAATGGAGCATTTATGAGCACTATTCATACTCTGTTGAAAGGAATAGAAGACATTTGAAAGAAAGCATTCTCCAGGCCATAATAGCTGAAAATTTCTCTAGTCTAGACAACACCAAAGACATAAAGATTCAAGAAGCCCAGAGGGTCCCAAACAGAATTAACACAGACCTAAAGACACCAAGACATGTCATACTTAGAATGGAAAGGAATAAGGATAAAGAAAGGATCCTCAAGGCTGCAAGAGAAAAACAAAGAGTCACCTACAAAGGAAAACCCATAAGATTAGCAGCAGACTTCTCCATACAAACACTACAGGCCAGAAGAGAATGGCAAGATATCTATCGAGTGCTCAATGAGAAAGGCTTTCAGCCAAGAATACTATATCCTGCTAGATTGTCATTCAGACTAGATGGAAGCATCAAAACCTTCTCAGACAAGCAACAGTTGAAGGAAGCAACCATCACCAAGCCTGCCCTGAAAGAAGTTCTGAAAGGTCTCCTATAAACAACCAGACCACCACAAATAGGACATCTATCAAAACACTCTAAAACTCTACAAGAATGGCGTTAAAATATCTTCAATCTTTGATATCAATAAATGTCAATGGCCTGAATTCACCTATTAAAAGACACAGAGTAGCAAGATGGATCAGAAAACACAAACCAACAATATGTTGTCTACAGGAAACTCACCTAACTCAACAAGACAAACACAGACTTAAAGTGAAAGGATGGAAAACTATCATACAAGCCAATGGCCCACAAAAAAGAGCAGGAACAGCTATTCTCATATCTGACATGATAGACTTTAAAATAGATAAGATTAAAAAAGATAGGAATGGACACTACTTAATGCTCAGGATCAGTCAATCAAGAGGACTTAACAATTATTAATATCTATGCACCCAATGAGAAGCCATCTAAATACATCAAACTTCTACTGAAAGAGCTACAAAAATATATTAACAGTAACACAATCATAGTAGGGGACTTCAACACCCCACTATCTCAACTTGACAGATCATCCAGGAAGAAAATCAGTAAAGACATAAGGGAGCTAAATGAAGAGATAGATAAACTAGAACTATTGGACATTTTCAGAGTCATTCATCCCAAGAAACTGGAATACACATTTTATTCAAATCCACATGGGTCATTCTCAAGGATAGACCATATGTTAGGCCACAAAGACAGCATCAGCCAATTCAAGAGCACTGAAATCATCCCAAGCATCTTCTCAGACCACAGTGGAATTAAACTAACACTTAACAATCAACAAAAGATTAATAACAGTGCCAAAATGTGGAAGCTCAACAGTACACTTCTTAACAACTTTTGGGTCAAAGAGGAAATCAAGGAAGAAATCAAAATGCTTGAGAGTTCAATGAAAATGAAGACACAAGCTATCAAAATATTTGGGACACAGCTAAAGCAGTCCTAAGAGGGAAGTTCATAGCTATACAAGCACACATTAGGAAACAAGAAAAGGCACAAATAAACAGCCTGATTGCACATCTTAAAGACCTAGAAGAAGAACAACAAAGGAATCCTAAAGCAACCAGAAGGACAGAAATCACTAAAGTTAGGGCAGAAATAAATAACATTGAGAATAGCAAAACCATACAAAAGATCAATGAAAGTAAATGTTGGTTCTTCGAAAGAGTAAACAAAATCGACAAACTTTTAGCCAGACTCACAAAACAAAAAAGGGAGAAGACCCAAATAAATGGGATACTGAATGAAAGAGGAGATATCACAACAGACATTGCAGAAATTCAACATATCATGCGAGGCTTCTATGAACAACTATATGCCACCAAGCTAGAGAACCTGGAAGAAATGAATGATTTCCTAGATACCTACCAACTTCCAAAACTAAGTAAAGAGGAAGTGGATAACATGAACAGGCCCATCACAGCTAATGAAATTGAAACAGTTATCAAAAATCTTCCCAAAAATAAAAGTCCTGGACCAGATGGTTTTACAAATGAATTCTACAAAACCTTCAAAGAAGAACAAATACCTCTACTTTTAAAAGTCTTCCAGAAGATTGAAGACACTGGAATACTTCCTGCCAGCTTCTATGAAGCCAACCTCACCCTGATACCAAAAGCAGACGGGGACACAACCAAAAAAGAAAACTACAGACCAATATCTCTGATGAACATAGATGCGAAAATATTAAACAAAATTCTAACCAACCGGATACAGCAGTATGTCAAAAAGATTGTTCATCATGACCAAGTGGGGTTTATCCCAGGCATGCAAGGTTGGTTTAATATACATAAATCAATCAATGTGATCCACCACATCAACAAAAGCAAGACCAAAAACCACATGGTCATATCAATAGATGCAGAGAAAGCCTTTGACAAAATACAACATCCCTTTATGATCAAAACACTACAAAAAATGGGAATAGATGGAAAATTCCTCAAGATAGTGGAGTCTATATATAGCAAACCTACAGCCAACATCATACTCAATGGTGAAAAACTGGAAGCATTTCCCCTCAGATCAGGTACTAGACAGGGCTGCCCACTATCACCATTACTATTCAACATAGTGTTGGAAGTTCTTGCCATAGCTATCAGGCAGGAGCAAGGAATTAAAGGCATACAGACTGGAAGAGAAGAAGTCAAACTCTCCTTATTTGCAGATGACATGATAGTATACATGGAAAAACCTAAGGAATCCAGCAAGAAGCTTTTGGAAATCATCAGGCAATACAGTAAGGTGTCAGGCTATAAAATTAACATTCAAAAGTCAGTGGCATTCCTCTATGCAAACACTAAGAAGAAATTGAAATCCGGAAATCAGTTCCTTTTTCTATAGCAACAAAAACAATAAAATATCTAGGAGTAAACCTAACCAAAGAAGTGAAAGACTTATATACTGAAAATTATGAGTCACTACTCAAAGAAATTGAAAAAGACACAAAGAAGTGGAAAGATATTCCATGTTCATGGGTTGGTAGAATTAACATCATCAAAATGAATATATTACCCAGAGCCATCTACAAATTTAATGCTATCCCCATCAAGATCCCAAGCACATTTTTAGGAGAATAGAACAAATGCTACAAATGTTTATCTGGAACCAGAAAAGACCTAGAATTGCCAAAACAATCTTGAGAAAAAAGAACAGAACCGGAGGCATCACACTCCCAGATCTCAAACTGTATTATAGGGCCATTGTCATCAAAACTGCTTGGTACTGGAACATGAACAGACACACTGACCAGTGGAATAGAATTGAGAGCCCAGAAATGAGGCCCCATACCTATGGACATCTAATCTTTGACAAAGGGGCCCAGACTATTACATGGGGAAAGCAGAGCCTCTTCAACAAATGGTGTTGGAAACAATGGGTTGAAACATGCAGAAGAATGAAACTGAATCACTGTATTTCACTAAATACAAAAGTAAATTCCAAGTGGATCAAGGACTTGGATGTTAGACCAGAAACTATCAGATACTTAGAGGAAAATATTGGCAGCACTTTTTTCCATATAAATTTTAAAGACATTTTCAATGAAACAAATCCAATTACAAGGAAGACTAAGGCAAGTATAAACCTATGGGACTACATCAAATTAAAAAGCTTCTTCACAGCAAAAGAAACCACTACCCAAACCAAGAGACCCCTCACAGAATGGGAGATCTTTACATGCCATACATCAGATAAGAGTTTAATAACCAATATATATAAAGAGCTTGCCAGACTCAACAACAAGGCAGCAAATAACCCCATCCAAAAATGGGGGGAGGACTTGAACAGAATATTCACCACAGAAGAGATCCAAAAGGCCGAGAAACATATGAAAAAATGCTCCAAGTCTCTGATTGTCAGAGAAATGCAAATCAAGACAACAATGAGATATCACTTCACTCCTGTGAGAATGTCATACATCAGAAGAGGTAACAGCAGCATATGCTGGAAAGGGTGTGGGGTCAAAGGAACCCTCCTGCATTGCTGGTGGGAATGTCAATTGGTCCAACCTCTGTGGAGAACAGTCTGGAGAACTCTCAGAAGGCTAGAAATGGACCTACCCTATGACCCTGCAATTCCTCTCCTGGGGATATATCCTAAGGAACCCAACACATCCATCCAAAAAGATCTGTGTACACATATGTTCTTGGCAGCACAATTTGTAATAGCCAAAACCTGGAAGCAACCCAGGTTTCCAACAACAGATGAGTGGCTGAGCAAGTTGTGGTATATATACACAATGGAATACTACTCAGCTGTAAAAAATGGTGACTTCACCGTTTTCAGCCGATCTTGGATGGACCTTGAAAAAAATCATGTTGAGTGAAATCAGTCAGAAACAGAAGGATGAATATGGGATGATCTCACTCTCAGCAGAAGTTGAAAAACAAGATTAGAAAAGAAAACACAAGTCGAACCTGAAATGGAATTGGAGTATTACACCAAAGTAAAAGACTCTGGGGTGGGTGGGTGGGTGGGGAGAATACAGGTCCATGAAAAATGATGAATGAAATAGTGGGGGTTGTATTGTTAAATGGGAATCTGGGGAATGTTATGCATGTAAAAAAAAAAGAAGTAGAAACGCAAAGCAGAAATTGACTGAGTTTGGAGTATGGCACCAAAGTAAGAAAGCAGAAGTACACTAGAGTTTGCAGTGAGTACCCTCCCTAACACTTCCTCTCCACTATTCCAAGCTTTGGGTCCATGATTGCTCAACAATTTGTTTGGCTTTGTATGTTAACTCTCTTTTCAGTCACCAGGTTCCAGATGCCATCAGGATACTAGCCAGTTTTCCCTGGATTGAAGACCCCACCAATGTGTCCTGGAGCTCCGATTCCCCAGAGACCCACCCTACTGGGGAAAGAGAGAGGCAGACTGAGAGTATGGACTGACCAGTCAACGCCCATGTTCAGCGAGGAAGCAATTACAGAAGCCAGACCTTCTACCTTCTGCAACCCTCAATGACCCTGGGTCCATGCTCCAGAGGGATAGAGAATGGGAAAGCTACTGGGGAGGAGGTGGGATATGGAGATTAGGTGGTGGGAATTGTGTGGAATTGTACCCCTCCTACCCTATGGTTTTGTTAATTAATCATTTCTTAAATAAAAAAAAAAGTATATGCTAAAAAAAAAAAGAAAAAAAAAAAGAAAACACAAGTCGAACCTGAAATGGAATTGGAGTATTACACCAAAGTAAAAGACTCTGGGGTGGGTGGGTGGGTGGGTGGGGAGAATACAGGTCCATGAAAGATGATGAAGGACATAGTGGGGGTTGTACTGTTAAATGGGAATCTGGGGAATGTTATGCATGTACAAACTATTGTATTTACTGTTGAATGTAAAACATTAATTCCCCAATAAAGAAATAAATTATTTAAAAAAAATACATCTGAGAGCTCTCATCCTGTTTGTTTTTTTTTAATAAAACCTTGTCATTTCTTAGTCCATATTTTATGTCAAATCTCACAAAAGGTTGCATTTTTTTTCCTCCAGGGTTATCACTGAGGGTCGGTGCCTGCACTATGAATACACTGCTCCTGGAGGCTATTTTTTTCCTTTTTCCACCCCCCTTATTTGTGTTGTTATTGCTGTTGTTGGATAGGACAGAGAGAAATCGAGAGAGAGAGAGAGAGAGAGAGAAGGGGAAGACAAAGAGGGGGAGAGAGAGACAGACATCTTCAGACCTGCCTTACCACTTGTGAACCACCCCCTGACCGCCCACAGGTGGGGAGCCAGGGGATTGAACCAGGGTCCTTGTACTTAGGGGCATGTACACTTAACCCTGTGTGCTACTGCCCAGCCCCCAGTTACATTTTTTTTATTTATTTATTTTTATTGTCGTAATTATTGTTGTCGTAGTTGTTGGATAGGACAGAGAGAACTGGAGAGAGGAGTGGAAGACAGAGAAGGGGAGAGAAAGACACCTGCAGACCTGCTTCACCACCTGTGAAGTGACTCCCCTGCAGGTGGGGAGCTGGGGGCTCGAACTGGGATCCTTACGCATGTCCTTGCACTTTGTGCCAACTGCGCTTAACCCGCTGCACTACCGCCCGATTCCCTTTTTTTTTTTTTTAATTTCTTTATCGGGGGATTAATGTTTTACATTAGATAGTAAA
The DNA here is from genome assembly GCF_950295315.1 of Erinaceus europaeus. Classification (NCBI taxonomy): domain Eukaryota; kingdom Metazoa; phylum Chordata; class Mammalia; order Eulipotyphla; family Erinaceidae; genus Erinaceus; species Erinaceus europaeus. The sequence continues at coordinate 43,046,793 of NC_080174.1, read as the reverse complement.
TACAATAGTTTGTACATGCATAACATTTCTCAATTTTCCACATAACAGTACAAACCGCACTAGGTCCTCTGTCATTCTTTTCCAGGACCTGTACTCTCCCCCCACCCACCACAGAGTCTTTTACTTTGGTGCAATATGCCAACTCCAGCTGAGGTTCTACTTGTGTTTTCTCTTCTGATCTTGTTTTTCAACTTCTACTTGAGAGTGAGATCATCCCATATTCATTCTTTTGTTTCTGACTTATTACATTTAACATGATTTCTTCAAGCTCTATCCAAGATGGGCTGAAAAAAGTGAAGCCACCATTTTTTACAGCTGAGTAGGATTCCATTGTGTATATATACCACAACTTGCTCAGCCACTCATCTGTTGTTGGAAACCTGGGTTGCTTCCAGGTTTTGGCTATTACAAATTGTGCTGCTAAGAGCATATGTGTACACAGATCTTTTTGGATGGATGTGTTGGGTTCCTTAGGATATATCCCCAGGAGAGGAATTGCAGGATCATAGGGTAGGTCCATTTCTAGCCTTCTGAGAGTTCTCCAGACTGTTCTCCACAGGGATTGGACCAATAGACATTCCCACCAGCAATGCAGGAGGATTCCTTTAACCCCACAACCTTTCCAGCATTTGTTGCTGCTTCCTTTTCTGATGTATGATATTCTCACAGGAGTGAAGTGATATCTCATTGTTGTCTGTATTTGCATTTCTCTGACAATCAGAGACTTGGAGCATTTTTTCTTGTGTTTCTCAGCCTTTTGGATCTCTTCTGTGGTGAATATTCTGTCCATGTCCTCTCCCCATTTTTAGATGGGGTTATTTGTTTTCTTGTTGTTGAGATTTGGAAGCTCTTTGTATATTTTTGTCAGGAAATTGTGAGGATGTGGTTGAGCTTGGCAGGGCTTTGTTGTTGAGCGTGGGCCACGGAGAAGAGAGAGTAAGGAGGGGTCCAGAGCGAAGAGGAAACACAAATCTTTATTTGTGCTGGCACCTCAGAGTTGGGTGCTAGAGAGGCAGGTTGGGCCACATGGAGGTAGCGAAAATGGCTGCCTCACGCAGTAACCTTTCCTGCGTCTGAACACCAGAGTGAAGCGCTGACAAGAGAGTGAGGTGCGGAAAACGAAGGGTTTTTATAGGAGTAGCTTTCAGGAGAATGGGAAGGGGGAGGAGTAACCATAGCACTCCAGGATAGGATGATAACTCTCGTGAGAATGGGAGGGGGGAGGAGTAACCAAAGCACTCCAAATATCACGGGGATATAGACAATGTCCTGAGGGCATAACATGGTGGAACAGGCACTCCCAGAATGTCCCAACTCTCACGGTAACTAGTAGCCTGAGGGGAAAACATGGCAGATGTGAATGCATCTGCACAATTTCCCAGCAGGGCTTGACCTAAGGAGTACGTATATCCTGTCAGTCTCTCTGAGGTTGAGCAAGGAGGGACAGGAGTAATCCCAAAGGTGTGCCCTGTCTTATCAGACTCCCTGCCTCACAAAGCACCCTGCATTCCTGATACTATGGCCATTATATAAAAAGAAAGGGGGAGATGTTGGGAAATTGTGAGGATGTGGTTGAGCTCAGCAGGTCTCACAAAGCACCCTGCATTCCTGATACTATAGCCTAGTTACATAATCATTGTTTTGCCTGAAAGATCCCCACCCATTCCATTCCTTGATCTATCTTCTTTCTACCCTCAAGACCCTCCCTGCCTCCAGGGTAGTATTAATCCTACCAGTTAAAACCCTTGCAACAGTTGCTAAGGAAGTTCCTACATTTCCATCTCCATTTTGCCTTTCTCTGCCCCTTTCCTAGCCATTTCCGTTTCCAACTTGCCACTTCCAGGTCTGTCCTTTAAAAGCCTTGGCTCTCTGATAAATAAAGGTATTGCGTTGCCTCGTGCCATGTGTTTGGTTCCTGAGTCATCTCCCTCGCGTCGCTGAGAGAGTAGCAGCCCAGGCTGGCTCCAGTCGTGTTCTCTCCACCCCAGAGAGTATGCACCCAGGAAGAGGCACCCCCATGCTAGCCTGGCATATTTTGGTTATCAAACTCTTGTCTGATGTATGGGATGTAAAGATCTCCGACTCTGTGAGGAGTCTCTTTGGGTAATGGTTTCTTTTACTGTGCAGAAGCTTTTTAATTAGATGTAGTTTCATAGGTTTGTACTTGCCTTAGTCTTCTTTGTCACTGGATTGATTTCATTAAAGATGTCTTTAAAATGGATACAGAAGGTGGAGGGTAGATAGCATAATGGTTATGCAAACAGACTCTCATGCCTGACCCTCCAAAGTCCCAGGTTCAGTCCCCTGCACCACGATAAGCCAGAGCTGAACAGTGCTCTGGTTAAAAAATTTTAAAACAAAATTGATACAGAAAACAGTTCTGCCAATATTTTCCTCTAAGTATCTGATAGTTTCTGGTCTAACATTCAAGTCCTTGATCCACTTGGAATTTACTTTTGTATTTGGTGAAATATAGTGGTTCAGTTTCATTCTTCTGCATGTTTTAACTCATTTTTTCCAATACCATTTGTTGAAGAGACTCATCTTTCCCCATTTAATAGTCTGGGCACCTTTGTCAAAGATTAGATGTCCACAGGTGTGGGGGCTTACTTCTGGGCTCTCAATTCTATTCCACTGGTCAGCGTATCTATTCATGTTTCAGTTTTGATGACAATGGCCCTATAGTACAATTTGAGGTGTGGGAGCTTGATGCCTCCAGTTCTTGTCTTTCTTCTCAAGATTGTTTTGGCAATTCTAGGTCTTTTCTGGTTCCAGATAAACATTTGTAGCATTTGTTCTTTTCTCCTAAAAAATATGCTTGGGATCTTGATGGAAATAGCATTAAATTTGTATATGGCTCTGGGTAGTATATTCATTTTAATATCAATTCTTCCAATCCATGAACATAGAATATTCCACTTCTTTTTTTTATTGTGTTATTGTTGTTGTTATTGATGTCATCATTGTTGGATAGGACAGAGAGAAATGGAGAGAGGAGGGGAAGACTGAGAGGGGGAGAGAAAGATAGACACCTGCAGACCTGTTTCACTGCCTGTAAAGCGACTCCCCTGCAGCAGGTAGGGCGCTGGGGGCTCGAACTGGGATCCTTATGCCAGTCCTTGCACTTTGCACCATGTGCGCTTAACCCATTGCACTACTGCCCGACTCCCAATCTTTCCACTTCTTTGTGTCTTTTTCAATTTCCTTGAGTAGTGACTCATAATTTTCAGTATATAAGTCTTTCACTTCTTTGGCTAGGTTTACTCCTAGATATTTTATTGTTTTTGTTGCTATAGTAAAAGGAATTGATTTCTGGATTTCAAATTCTTCTTAGTGTTTGCATAGAGGAATGCCACTGACTTTTGTATGTTAATTTTATAGCCTGACACCTTACTGTATTGCCTGATGATTTCCAATAGCTTCTTGCTGGATTTCTTAGGTTTTTCTATGTATACTATCATGTCATCTGCAAATAAGGAGAGTTTGACTTCTTCTCTTCCAATCTGTATCCCTTTAATTCATTTAACGGCTGCCTGATTGCTATGGCAAGAACTCCCAGCACTATGTTGAATAGTAATGGTGATAGTGGGCAGCCCTGTCTAGTACCTGATCTGAGGGGAAATGCTTCCTGTTTTTCACCATTGAGTATGATGTTGGCTGTAGGTTTGCTATATATAGACTTCACTATCTTGAGGAATTTTCCATCTATCCCCATTTTTTGTAGTGTTTTGATCATAAAGGGATGTTGTATTTTGTCAAAGGCTTTCTCTGCATCTATTGATATGACCATGTGGTTTTTGGTCTTGCTTTTGTTGATGTGGTGGATCACATTGATTGATTTACGTATATTAAACCAACTTTGCATGCCTGGGATAAACCCCACTTGGTCATGATGAACAATCTTTTTGATATACTGCTGTATCTGGTTGGCTAAAATTTTGTTCAATATTTTAGCATCTATGTTCATCAGAGATATTGGTCTGTAGTTTTCTTTTGTGGTCTGCTTTTGGTGTCAGAGTGATGTTGGCTTCATAGAAGCTGGAAGGGAGTATTCCAGTGTCTTCAATTCTCTGGAAGACTTAAAAGTAGAGGTATTAACTCTTCCTTGAAGGTTTTATAGAGTTCATTTGTAAAACCATCTGACCCAGGACTTTTATTTCTTGGAAGGTGTTTGATAACAGTTTCAATTTTGTTAGATGTGATGGGCCTGTTTATATTATCTATTTCCTCTTTATTTAATTTTGGAAGTTCATAGGTATCTAGGAAATTATATTATTGTGACCTAACAGGAGTTTGGGACTATTAGCATATAAATGATGTCACCCTGAGGAGGTGCTTCAGAGAAGGGAATGTATAAAAGCATGGGATTTTGAGCAGGTCACTCTTTTTGGCTGCTGCTTCTGCTGGTCAGAAGCTTCTTGGCGGAGGTGCTCCAGGCATCCATCCGCCATGGCTACTTCTCCTGGGAACGGAACACATGTGACTCTGCTAGCCGGTAAACTTTTAGACCCCTCTACAGCCATGAGCAAACTTTACCAGAGCTGATAATTGTTTATCTTATGGGACTAAACTTTTGATAACTATATTCAGACTTTATGGACCTAGCATACTCTTAACCCTTGATGATAAGTGCTTATTTGGCCTTTTACCTGTTTCACCCTAATAAACCTTATAATGTTTTAACCAGTTGCCAGCTCCCTGCTGTGAATTCTTTTACACGCAGCAGCAACCCCCAACCAAAACCCCTTTTTAAGTTAAATAACAACAATCCATTTCTCCCAGGTTCTCTAGCTTGGTGGCATATAGTTGTTCATAGAAGCCTCACATGATATGTTGAATTTCTGCGGTGTCTGTTGTGATATCTCCTCTTTCATTTACAATCCGATTTATTTGGGTTTTCTCCCTTTTTTGTTTTGTGAGTCTGGCTAAAGGTTTGTTGATTTTGTTCACTCTTTTGAAGAATCAACATTTACTTTCATTGATCTTTTGTATGGTTTTCTTATTTTCAATGTTATTTATTTCTGCCCTAACTTTAGTTATTGCTGTCCTTCTCATTGCTTTAGGGTTCCTTTGTTGTTCTTCTTCTAGGTCTTTAAGGTGTGCAATCAGGTTGTTTATTTGTGCTTTTTCTTGTTTCCTAATGTGTGCTTGTATGGCTACGAACTTCTTTCTCAGTACTGCCTTAGCTGTGTCCCAAATATTTTGATAGCTTGTGTCTTCATTTTTATTGAATTCTCAAAACATTTTGATTTCTTCCTTTATTTCCTCTTTGACCCAGTAGTTGTTAAGTAGTGTACTGTTGAGCTTCCACATTTTGGGACTATTACTAATCTTTTAAAAAATTTTATTTATGTATGAGAAAGATAGGAGGAGAGAGATAGAACCAGACATCACTCTGGCAGATGTGCTGCCGGGGATTGAACTCAGGACCTCATGTTTGAGAGTCTAAAGCTGTGCTACCTCCTGGACCACCTAATCTTTTGTTTATTGTTAAGTGTTGGTTTAATTCCACTGTGGTCTGAGAAGATGCTTGGGATGATTTCAACGTTCTTGAATCCGCTGATGCTGTTTTTGTGGCCTAACATATGGTCTATCCTTGAGAATGACTCATGTGGACTTGAGTAGAATGTGTATTCCGGTTTCTTGGGGTGAATGACTCTGAAAATGTCCAATAGTTCTAGTTTATCTATCTCCTCATTTAGCTCCCTCATTTTTTCATTGATTTTCTGCCTGGATGATCTATCAAGTTGAGAGAATGGGGTGTTGAAGTCCCTTCTATTACTGTGTTGCTGTTAATATATTGCTATAGCTTGACTTTGAATAGATGTTTGATGTATTTAGATGGCTTCTCTTTGGCTACATAGATGTTAATAATTGTTAAGTCCTCTTGATTGACTGATCCTCTGAGCATTAAGTAATGTCCATCCCTATCTTTTAAAATTTTTTTATTTTAGTCTGTCATGTCAGATATGAGAATAGCTGTTCCTGCCTCTTTTTGTGGGCCATTGGCTTGTATGATAGTTTTCCATCCTTTCACTTTGAGCCTGTGTTTGTCTTGTTGAGTTAGGTGTGTTTCCTGTAGACAGCATATTGTTGGGTTGTGTTTTCTGATTCATTTTTCTGCTCTGTGCCTTTTAATAGGTTAATTCAGGCCATTGACATATTGATATTATACATTGAAGATATTTTTTAAATTTTATTTTTTACATTTACTTATTCCCTTTTGTTGTCCTAGTTGATTTATTGTTGTAGTTATTTTTTTATAATTTATTTCTTTATTGGGGAATTAATGTTTTACATTCAACAGTAAATACAATAGTTTGTACATGGATAATTGTTGTAGTTATTATTGATGTCTTTGTTGGATAGGACAGAGAGAAATGGAGAGAGGAGTGGAAGACAGAGAGGGGGAGAGAAAGATAGACACCTGCAGACCTGCTTCACCACCTGTGAAGCAACTCCCCTGCAGGTGGGGAGCCGGGGGCTCAAGCTGGGATCCTTATGCTGGTCATTGCGCTTTGCACCATGTGTGCTTAACCTGCTGTGCTACCACCTGACTCCTGCTTGAAGATATTTTAATGCCATTATTGTAGATTTTTAGAGTGTTCTGATTTATGGCATATTTATGGTGGTCTGACTATTTATAGGAGACCTTTCAGAACTTCTTTCAGGGCAGGCTTGGTGATAGTTGATTCTATCAACTATTGCTTGTCTGAGAATGTTTTTATGCCTCCATCTAGTCTGAATGACATTCAGACAGTAGTACTGGTTGAAAGCCTTTATCAGTGAGGACTCGATAGATAGCTTACCATTCTTTTCTGGCTTGTAGTGTTTGTGTGGAGAAGTCTGCTGCTATGGATTTTCCTCTGTAGGTGACTCTTTGTTTTTCTATTGCAGCCTTCAGGATCCTTTCTTTATCCTTATTCCTTTCCAGTCTAAATATGATGTGTCTTGGTGTCTTTAAGTCTGGGTTAATTCTGTTTGGGACCCTCTGAGTTTCTTGAAACTTTATGTCTTTTATGTTGTCTAGACTAGAGAAGTTCTCAGCTATTATGTCGTGAAGAATGCTTTCTTCCCCTCCCTCTCTTTCTTCCTCTGGTAAGCCAATAATTCATATATTATTTCTTTAAAATTTTGTTTTAAATTTTTATATTTATTTACTTATTCTCTTTTGTTGCCCTTATTGTTTTATTGTTGTAGTTGTTATTGTTGTTATGGGTGTTGTCATTGTTGGATAGGACAGAGAGAAATGGAGAGAGGAAGGGAAGACAGAGAGGGGAGAGAAAGACAGACATCTGCTTCACTGCTTGTGAAATGACTCCCCTGCAGGTGGGGAGCCAGGGGCTTGAGCGTATATTATTTCTTTTGAAGTTATCCCATATGTCTCTGTTGTTGTCTTCTGTATCTCTTTTTAAGATCTCATACTTCTGGGAGTCGGGCTGTAGCGCAGCGGGTTAAGCGCAGGTGGCGCAAAGCACAAGGACCGGCATAAGGATCCCGGTTCGAACCCCGGCTCCCCACCTGCAGGGGGAGTCGCTTCACAGGCGGTGAAGCAGGTCTGCAGGTGTCTATCTTTCTCTCCCCCTCTCTGTCTTCCCCTCCTCTCTCCATTTCTCTCTGTCCTATCCAACAACGATAACAACAATAATAACTACAACAATAAAACAACAAGGGCAACAAAAGGGAATAAATAAATAAAATAAATTAAAAAAAAAAAAAAAACAAAATAAAAAAAAAATTAAAAAAAAAAAAAAAAAAGATCTCATACTTCTTTTTTAGTTGTCTTTAATTCATCCTCAATCTTGATAATTATGCCTCATTTATTCTTTTTTAAAAATTTATTAATGAGAAACATAGGAGGAGAGAGAAAGAACCAGGCACCACCCTGGTACATGTGCTGCCGGGGATTGAACTCAGGACTTCATGCTTGAGAGTCCCATGCTTTATCCACTGCTTCACCTCCTGGACCACATTTATTCTTTTTTTTAAAAAAAAATTTATTCCTTTTTGTTGCCCTTGTTTTATTGTTGTAGTTATTATTGATGTTGTCATTGTTGGATATGACAGAGAGAAATGGAGAGAGGAGGGAAAGACAGAGAGGGGGAGAGAAAGACAGACACCTGTAGACCTGCTTCACCGCTTGTGAAGTGACTTCCCTGTAGGTGGGGGGACAGTGACTTGAATCAAGTTCCCTACACCGGTCCTTGCACTTTGCGCCACATGTACTTAACCCATTGCACTACTGCCCGACTCCCATAGCCTCATTTATTCTATTCTTTCTCCCCCCTACTGTTTTCTGTAGTTCATCTATTTTGTCACCCTGTTCTGATACTGTTTTGGCTTGTTCAGCTAGTTGTGTTCTTAGCTCAGCTATTTCAGCTTTCAGCTCTGTAATAACCTTGAGATAGTGATTTTTTCTTCCAGAGTTTCATTTGTTGTTTCTGCATTTCTGATGACAATTCTTTCAAACTCTTTACTCACTCCTGCGACTATTTCCTTAACTAGTGTTTGGATGTTGACCTCATTATTATTATTATTATTTTAAATTTAATTTAATTTTTTATTTTTATTTATTCCCTTTTGTTGCCCTTGTTTTATTGTTGTAGTTATTATTATTGTTGTTGTCGTTGTTGGATAGGACAGAGAGAAATGGAGAGAGGAAGGGAAGACAGAGAGGAGGAGAGAAAGATAGACACCTGCAGACCTGCTTCACAGCCTGTGAAGCGACTCCCCTGCAGGTGGGGAGCCGGGGTTCGAACCGGGATCCTTATGCCGGTCCTTGTGCTTTGCGCCACCTGCGCTTAACCCGCTGCGCTACAGCCCGACTCCCTTGACCTCATTATTTTGTGCTTCAACCTTTGTGGGCCTTTTATCTGTACTCTGGTCTTGGTTCATTTCTCCAATATTTCTTCTTGTTGCTTTAACCTATATAGTATGTTATGAGGTCCCTCTCTCAGTACTTCTCAAATTACTGATTACTCTAGCCTGGATTGACTTATGTCTAACTAAGGTATTTAAAGAGTTCATAGTTGTGGAAATTAACAGTTGTTTCAATATTATTTCAGTCCCTAATTTGGAGCACAGTGGTTTAAAAGCCTCTTTTGTTCTTTTTCTTCCCTGCTATGGGAGCCTCAGGGCTTTTAAACTATAAGTAGGCTTCTTAGCTTAATCACTCACTCCTGACCAAGAGATAAAGAAGGGTGGGGGAGAGATAGCACAGTGGTTATTCAAAGAGACTCTCACAAAGCTCCGGGCTCAATTCTGTTTCTCTGCCAAGCCAGGCAGCACTGCTGGGCCCTGTGAGTATCTAAACAAGTCCCGTTTATAGTCTGTAGGTTCTGAGGCAATCATTCAGCATGTTCTCATGAGGAGAACAATGTGGAAAAGCTCCCACTATGCAGCCCCACTGCTAGGCCACGAAGGTGTAGCTCTTCTCCCGAGTTTCCTGGCCAGTTCTCTGTTCCCAGATGTCAGCAAAGGGCATCCCCCCCTGCTCCAGCCTCTGAGGGCAGTAGCAATGGAGAATGGAGATTCACAGTTGCATTTGGTTTGTCTTAGGAGAGTTCTCTCCTCCCTTCAGCAGTCTTTTTGTTGATAAAACAGACTGGAGGTGGTGCCTCAACTGGTAAACTGCGGGACTGTTACCAGCTGCTAAATCTCTCCTTAGATTTCTTGCTGTCCATGAGCCACACATGTTTGCACTTACTGGTGATTTGGGGGGTTCCTGAAGTCATTCTAGTCCTGCCTTGTTGTGGTCCCAGGTGATCTCCTCAGGACTGTGTTTCTTCCAGGTTCTGAAGGAGAATCTGCATTTTTTTTTTTTTTTCCTCCACGGTTATTGCTGGGCTCGGTGCCTGCACCATGAATCCACCGCTCCTGGAGGCCATTTTTCCTCCTTTTGTTGCCCTTGTTGTTGTAGCCTCCTTGTGGTTATTATTATTGCCATTGTTGATGTTGTTCGTTGTTGGATAAGACAGAGAGAAATGGAGATAGGAGGGGAAGACAGAGAGGGGGAGAGAAAGATAGACACCTGCAGACCTACTTCACCACCTGTGAAGTGACTCCCCTGCAGGTGGGGAACCGGGGGCTCGAACCGGGATCCTTACACCGGTCCTTGCGCTTTGTGCCACATGCGCTTAACCCACTGCGCCACCGCCCGACCCCCTGCATTTTTTTTTTTAACCTGTAAAATACTATTAGTATTTTTGTTCACATTTGTACTAAAATGAAGTTCAGTAATGGTATTTTTCTTCTAGGGTTTCAAGACATAGTAGTTATTATATTCTCTTTTTCCATATAAAATAACAAGTGAGTTACAATCATGTATACTTCTTTTTTAAAAAAGATTTATTTATTTATTTATTCATGAGAAATGATAGGAAAGAACCAGACATCACTCTGGTACATGTGCTGCCAGGGATTGAACTTGGGATCTCATGCTTGAGAGTCCAAAGCCTTATCCACTGCGCCACCTCCTGGACCACACCATCATGTATACTTCTTTTTTGTTTACTTTTTTATTTATAGAGACAGAGAAATTGGGGAGGAGGAGGCAGAGAGGAAGAGACACTTTCAGCACTGCTTCACTGCTTGTGAAGCTTCCTCCTTGCAGGTAGGGACTAGGGGCTTGAACTTCAGTCCTTGGGCCTGATGACGTGTGCTCAACCAGGTGAACCACCACCCGGCCCCCATTATTATTTTTTCTTTTACCCAAGCACTGTTCAGCTCTGGAATATGGTAGTGTTGGGAATTGAACTTTTGACCTTTGTACGTTTGGTGACTCAGGTCTGAAGGGTTCTTGGCATAAACATTATGCTTTCTCCAGCCCTTCTATCATGCATACATCATAGCAACACATATGTGCCTTACTAGATGTCAAACACATCACATTGATAATCAAATATTATTGTCATTTTTTAAATACGATGTGAACACATTTTACAAATGTTGCCAATAATTCTCAGGATAAAGCCATCTGATTAAGATCACCTGCAGTCTGACAAAGTTAGGTTTACTAATATAATGCTGTAAAGGAGATTGTACATTAGGGGAATCATGGGGGCACCTCACCAACCACAGAAAGTGGTATAATTACTCTAGGATTTCAGGAAAAGATGGAGTATAGGTAAACTTTAAAGGAAGAACTGTTCTGACAGCTTCAAAGCACGCTGGGCTATGTGTACATGATTATCAAGCCTGAGATAAAAGAACTCAGGATCCTGTTACCTTGGAAACTACAACATGGAGATAAATGGAGTGTTCTATCTGGAAATCCCTTATCTGAATTTCTGCACCTGACTTGGAAATTGAAGTTGTTTCTCTGTATTGTAGTAGTATAGATCCTCCAGTAATTCAGAAAGTGGAATGTTACATTCTTTTTTTTAAAATTTTTTATTTAAGAAAGGATTAATGAACAAAAACATAAGGTAGGAGGGGTACAACTCCACACAATTCCCACCACCCAATCTCTATAACCCACCCCCTCCCATGATAGCTTTCCCATTCTCTAGCCCTCTGGGAGCATGGACCCAGGGTCGTTTAGGGTTGCAGAAGGTAGAAGGTCTAGCTTCTGTAATTGCTTCCCCGCTGAACATGGGCATTGACTGGTCAGTCCCTACTCCCAGTCTGCCTTTCTCTTTCCCTAGTAAGGTGTGTCTCTGGGAAGCTGAGCTCCAGGACACATTGGTGGGGTCTTCAGTCCAGGGAAGCCTGGCCAGCATCTGGAACCTGGTGATTGAAAAGAGAGTTAACATACGAAGCCAAACAATTTGTTGAGCAATCATGGATCCCAAGCTTGGAATAGTGGAGAGGAAGTGTTAGGGAGGTAATCACTGCAAACTCTAGTGTACTTCTGCTTTCAGGTATATATTTTGCAGTAGTTTATGGATACGTGTGCACATAAGCTCTCTCTCACAGAAACTGGTGTATATCTAGGTTATGGGACTTTGTTAGAAAGTGAACTACCTGAGATGAAAGTACTAGTATAGAGTGTACTATAAAAGGAAAGGTCTCACCCGAGTAATGAAGCTGAAGGGTTGTCATTCCACACGTGAAGTCTCTGGACACAGTCTGAGGTGAAGCATGTTGAGGTGGCAATCGTTGCATTGGTTAGGTTGTGATCGGCGGATGCAATATTATTTGGATTGGATTGGGAGATGCATACGGGAAAGTGAGCCCTATCCAAGGGTTCCAGGACTGGAGGAAGTAGGGGCTCTATAATGGAGATGTGAGGTTCCTGCTGTCTTAGGGTTCAAAAAGACAATCGATAGTTAATGTTATCATCACATTATTTGTTAATTGGGTTAACTTTGAAAAGTCCTTTTGTTATGGTTTGCTGTACAGTATCCAGTATCTTGTATATAGCTGTGCTATTGGATGTTTTAAAGAATGTTACATTCTTTAAAAAAAAAATCACATATATAAAACAACAATAACTACAACAATAAAAAAACAAGGGCATATAAATATAAAAAAATTAAAAAATCATAAATATTATTATTATTCTACCAGAGCACTGCTCAGCTCTGTTTTATGGTGGTGTGGGGGATTGAACCTGAGTCTTTGGAGCCTCAAGCATGAGAGAGTCTCTTTGCATAACCATTATTTACTATCTTCCCCTGCCCCATATATATTATTTTAATGAGAGGGAGAGAGGGAGTACATTGCTCAGCTCTGGCTTACTGTGGTCCTAGAGATTGAACCTGGGACCTCAGAGTGACATGAGTCTTTTACACAGTCATTATGCTATCTCGCCAGCCTACATTCTGTTTTAGCTTGTTCAGCTAGTTGCCTTCTTAGCTCAGCGATTTCAGCTTTCAGCTCTCTAATAACCATGAGATAATTAGAATTTTCTTCCATATTCTCATTTGTTGTTCTTGCAGTTCTGATCACAATTTTTTCAAATTCTTTACTCACTCCTGTTATTATTTCCTTAGCTAATGTTTGGATGTTGAACTCGTTGTTTTGTGCTTCACCCTCTGGAGGACTTAATTTAGCTGGACTCTTGTCCTGGTTCGAGTCTCCAATATTTTTTCTTGTTGTTTTAACCATTTTATATAAGTTAACAGTTTTTTCAATCCCTGAGTTGGAGTTCAGTGGTGTAAAAGCCTTTTTTTTTTTTCCCCTGTAGGCTATGGGAGCCTGAGGGCTTTTAAACTATCAATAGGCTTCTTAGCTTAATCACTGACTCCTGACCAAGAGATAAAGCAGGGTGTGGCAGAGATAATCCAGTGGTTATGCAAAGAGAATTTCACAGCCCCTCAGCTATGCCACGGAGGTATAGTTCTTCTCCTGAGTTTCCCGGTTAGATCTCTGTACCCTGGTGTCCCTCCCTGTTGCTGCTCCAGATTGAGGGTAGTAGCAATGGAGACTCAGAGTTGCACTTGGTGAGTCTCTGGGGAGTCCTTTCCTCCCTTCAGCTGTCCCCTTGTTGGTGGAGCAGACTGGAGGTGGTGTCTCCACTGATAAACTGTTGAACTGTTAGCAGTCACTTAATCTCTCCTTAGGCCCCTCTCTCTTCTGTCACCAGCCACGCGTGTTTGCACTCACGGGTGATTTACTGGGTTTCTGTGGTCATTCTAGTCCTGTCTTGTTTCGGTCCGGGTGGTCTCCTTTGGTATTCCTAGTTGATCCGGGAGAGGAGAGCGCCAGCCTACATTCTTTTTCCTCTTCTTCTTCTTTTTTTTTTTTTTAACCAGAACAAAACTCAACTCTGGCTTATGCTAGAATTGAACCTGGGGCCTCAGAGGGAATTGAACCTGGGGAATTGAACCTGGGGAATTGAACCTGGGGCCTCAGAGCATCAGAGACAGTCTTTTTGTATCACAATTATACTTTCCAAGCCAGAAGGGAATTATTACATTTTTATTGATCTTCCAAAAGGTTAATTTTCTGAAAATTTGTGATTTTAGAGAACAAAGGTTCTTAGCATTATATACTGTTGTTAACTGAAAATGGTTTTGGGCAACCCAAGTCATGGTGCACTGGGTTTAACATTGAACTCTCAAACATGGCATCCTAAATTCAATCCCTGGCATTGTATGTACCAGAATGATGCTATAGTTTTCTTCTTCCTCTCATAAGCAATAAATAAATCTTTAAAAATAAAAAACAATGATCATGGGGTAAAGTACTTTGTAAGAAAAAAACAGTAGATGTGTTCATTCTGACTTATCTTTTTAAATGCTACTTCTCACCACCTTTTCTAAGTCTTTACTTTTTAAAATTATTTTTGCCACCAGGGTTATCTCTGCAGCTCAGTGCCAGCACCATTCCTGATGACCATTTTCTTTCTTTTTTTCACCAGAGCACTGCCCAAACATGTAAAATTTTTATTATTTATTATTTTTATTTTTTAACCAGAGCACTGTTCAGCTCTGACTTATGGTGGTGCGGGGGATTGAACCTGGGACTTAGGAGCCTCAGGCATGAGAGTCTGTTTGCATAACCATTATGCTATCTACCCTCCACCTGGTGACCATTTTCTTTCCCCCCATTTTATTGAATAGAACAGAGAGAAATTGAGAGGGGGAGGTAGAGATAGAGAGAGACAGACAGGCACCTGCAGACCTGCTTTACCACTTGTGAAGTGTCCCCTCTGTAGGTGCAGTGCTGGGGCTTGAACTCAGGTCCATTGTGTATAGTAATATGTGTGCCTGGCCTGCCACCTGGCCCCTTAAGACTTTATTTTTTTTAATATTTATTTTTTGATAGGGCAGAAAAAAAAAAACACAGAGGTGAAAGGGAGAGAGACACCTGCTTTTGAATGCCCCTCCCACCCCCCACAGATGGAGACTGGGGAGACTGAACCCAGGTTCTTGCACTTAAGTAATGTTCACTCTACTGACTGTGCCACTGCACAGCCCCCGATTTGTTCTGTTGTTTTCCTTCTCAGGAAACAGATAAGGTAGATTTGGCTCAGACCATGTTTAATAGCTTACAAAATCAAAGACAATACTTCTACATGTATTATTTAACCCTCACAGTAGCTGACATGATTCAAACCCAGGCATTTTGATTATTCTGACTTGAGTGCTAATTGTACAGTGACATGATTTTACTTTTTTAAAAGTCAGTGTTGGGACTTCACTGCTCTAGGCTGACTTTTGTTTTTAGAGAAAGAGACACAGACAGAGACACCACAGCACTAAAGCTTCTGACAGTGCTACAGTATTCCCATTTGGTGTGTTGGAGTCTTGAACCTGGGTCACATGCATGGCAAAGGTATTCTCCCAGGTAAGCTATCTCATGGTACCCTCCTCCATGGTCTTACTTTGCAAATATGGTTAATAATCTGCCACACGGACAGCCTGGCAAGCTCCGGTAGGTAAAGAAGCAATTGATTTCAGTGATCACTAAGAATTATGAACTGCTTTCCTTCAAATGCCAATCTTCAGTCTTACTTTCAAAAACCCACATGTTCACACAATTGTTGTTCCATTCTATAGATTAGATCCCAAAGATTTCCATATTTCTTCTATGTACCCATCTGGATGGTCCCATTCCACAATGAATAAGTCATTTGATTTTTTTTTTTTTTTTTTAAACCAGAGCACTGCTCAGCTCTGGCTTATGGTGGGGTAGGGAATTGAATAGGGATTTCGGATAAGCAAGATATAAGTGAACAAAAAAGAACCCAATCAATTATACTTGAGTCAATATGAATTTTTATTAACACACATTTGTCAAACTCTGTACAAACCAAACATTCCTGTGTTTAAAATGTCCATTATTACAAACATACAAATAAACAAAAGTTGATACCAAAAGTTAGCTACTCAGTTTCATGGTAAAACAGTGTCATGATTAAAAAAAAAAAAAAATTCAAGACTGAAGTTTCTTCCCTTTTTGGAACTTGTGGAAAGTTAGAAAATGTGTGAATTTGCTTTATATTAAATGCCAACATCTTAAAAAAAGATACAGTATAAAACTAAATGTTTTTATATTGTCACTTCATGTAACAGAATTTCTCAAGTCTTTAAAAAAAAAAAAAAGTCATTTTTCCACAATCATTTCCCCATACTCAACATAAAAGCATCTGAAAAATATTTTCTGACATTTTTTCATTACTTAAAAGATTCCCATTCAAAAAATTATAAAATTATTTAGCACTGCCATTCTCCTTGCTTATAAAGAAACTGCAAGGGATTCTGCAGGTATTACATCCCCTAATAGAGTGATATAAAAGCAATATGGTCCATTGTTTTTCTTATCAGAAGGAAGCCACCCTTCTGTTCATCTCTCTTCAGCATGTGCATGGCTTCTAAAATGCTTAGCAAGTTAACTCCCACAATTTTGGTAGACTGAGGTACAAATGTTACCTGTCCTCATGATTACCCCTATCTCTACCACCATCCTGCATTAAAGATTCTGGGACAGTTGGTTTTACTATTTCATGGCACACTACATGTCCCTAATTTCTTTCACAAATATCACATGAAAGACACCTGAGAGTATGGCTAGTAATGCATACCTGACCCTTCTAGAAAGGAAATCCATGTGCCTATTGAATCTAGAAGGGAAAACAGGGCACAGACAATTCTGACTGAGGCTAACCCCCTGTGAAGCACTTGTCTTCAATACATTTCCACTAAAAGCAAGAAGTGTACAAGCTGGGAGGTGGGAGGAGGGAGGAGAAAGAGCAGGGTGGGTATACTTTCTCCTAGTCAGACTCAGAGTCCATATTTAAACAGCTTGTACTGACCCTGTAAATGTTTTGTAGTTCAGATATTATCCCAATCTCAATCTGTTTATGTAAAAACAATCTTCACTGACAATGGCCCAGTATGACAACCAATAAAAAGTAAAGGGCATTGTTTTTTAAAGAGGTGGCAGTGTGAGAATTTAAAATCAATCATGTGAAACAACCAGCAGAGGGGCTGGGAAGAGAAATGTCCAGTACAACCTGGACAACCTTTCTTTCTGCCCTTACTTAAAAAGGCAGTATTCAAATCTTTGCTGCCTCTCAAACATCTTCTTAAATGCTATTTCAAGAAATCCTCCAAAAGGCACTTTATTCCATATTTATGCGCTGAATTCTTTCAACTTAGCAATCAGCTTTTGAGACTCCAAGGTGACAAGAGAGCTGATTCTTTTATTAAAAGTGAGAGTAAGACTATTTATTTTTTTTTAAAGAGGCATCACTTTTACAACAAGAACAAGCTAGGCTACCATTATTCCTTTATCAAGAAAAGTTTCTTTTTTTTAAAAATAAATAAAACTCTGGCTATACACAGTACAAAGTTCATACATAATATACCTGGAAAAAAACCCAAGAGTATACCCTGAAGCAAAAGGTTTATTGGGAAGAGAAAACCTCTTCCATTGTACCAAGTCTTAAGATGGCAGTTTTCAAAGTTCAGAAGGTGGCAGTGATATGTAATTAATGTCAAAATATTTGCTCATTGGGTATGGCAGGATGCAATGATGGACACACACACAAAATATATTTCTGCACATAGCATTGAGCAGTTGACACCACACACACACACACACACACACACACACACACACTCTCTCTCTCTCTCTCTCTCTAGCATCAAGAAAGACACAGAGACAGTAGTAGTGAGAAGAGGTGGGGGGGCAGGTGGAGAGTGAGGGAGAAAGATTAAAAGCCTAACCATTCAAGCATGCACAAACCAGGTGTTTCCATTCAGCTCACTGCAATCAACAAAGGAGGATAACTGTAATAAAACAGAGACTTCTTAAAATAGCCTGCAATTCCCAGAGAATGGCCAGGTGGCCAGTCTTAAGCCAGGAGCCCATTTGCTGTTGCTGAGAGCCTCCTTGTGGTCTTTCACGGAGAGGTGATTGCTCCTGACTTCTCAGACTTCTTGCTCTTGGACAAAGCAGCTGCCTGCTTTAGAAGCTCTCGATTTTTGGCCTAAAAGTTTTTTTTGGTTAGGAAGGATGTTTTGATAGGAAAGGATATGTTTTTCATGCATGTAGAGGGTCTGGAAGAGGTAAATTCTTAAAGGCAGAAAACAAAAGAAAACTCTAGGGCTTGGTTGGGGGTCAGGGAAGTATTAGTAAATGTTTGTTAATCTCCTGGATCCAGTGTTACAAAAGGAGTGTCTCTTCCTCTTTCTCCCCCTTCCCTCTCAATTTCACCATCTCTATCCAGTAATAAATATAAAAAGGGTGGGCAGGTGGTGGTACACCTGGCTGAGTGCATGTTACAATGTACAAGGATCCAGGTTCAAAACCTCATCTCCCACCTGCGGGAGAAAACTTGACGAATGGTGAAGCAGGGCTGCAGGTGTCTCTCTTTCTCTCTCTCTTTCTATCTCCCCTCCCCTCTGGATTTCTTTCTGTCTCTATTCAATAAATAAAATAATTAAAAAAAAACAACAACGATGCTTTATACAACACAAGTCATGGCATGCCATAGCCTAGGAACTCATGGCATTAGGTGTTGAACCCTCAAACATGAGTTCCAGAGTTCAATCCCTGGTATCATCACACATACCAGAGTGATGTTCTGTATTTTTCTCTCTCTCCGTATCTTTCTCGCATAAATAAATCTTTCAAATTTTCTTTCTTAAACAAAAAACACCATTCATGGCATGCCATAATATGTTCGATAAATAGAATTCATAATTCAGAGTAAAGTTATCGGGTAGATTAGTGTATGATTTGTTAATACTTGGAGAATAAAATAAATCTGAGAGAGGATCCCTTAAACTATAATCAAGTAAGTACAGCAGAATTAACACAAAATAAGCAGTCACCTGCAACTGTTCTGTGACTTCTTTGTGGGTTTTCTCCATCTGGTTCATCTTGGCTCTCATCTGAGATTCTTGGTATTGGAAATCAGCTTTTAACTCTGTAATCTAAGGGGGCAAAAGGTAGAGTGACAAGAAATTTCTAAGCAATGAAAAATATTTTGTTACCAGAAAGCTAAATTATCCCCCAAATTACCAAGATTCCAGAGTCTCCTAAATAGCCATACCTTAATCAAAATCAGGGAATTATGTATCTGATTTTTTTTCCTGAGGATTTTTCTAATAATTATAAAATGTTGAAGTAGAGTTTCTGATTCTTTAAAAAATAACTATGGAGGGGGTTGGGGGGGGAGTTGGGTTACACCAGGTTAAATACACATAGTATGAAGCACAAGGACCTGTGCAAAGATCCTGGTTTGAGCACCCAGGTCCCCTGCTATAGGGAGGTCGCTTCACAGGAGGTAAAGCAGGTTTGCAAGTGTCTCTCTCTCCCCCTCCTCTCTCAATTTCTGTCTGTCCTATCCAAAAAAAAAAAAAAAAAAAAGACACAGGAACAATGGATTTGTAGTGCAGAGATAACCCTGGAAGCAAAAATAAAATAAAATAAAATAAAAATGTGGTGTTACTGGAATTGAACCTGGGAACTCAAGAGCCTCAGGCCTAAAAGTTTGTTGCATAAGTCACTGTGCTAGCTCCTCTGCTCCATTTACTATCTTCTGATTATAACTGTCCTCCAAATTAGCACATGCCAAGGTAGTATTCTGCTCTATGTCCCAAGAGTGAATTAGGAGGAAGATATTATGGCTGGAGAAATAGCTCAACTTGGTGGAGTATGAGACTTGCATGCTGAATCTCCTGGTTCACTCTATTTATTATTGTTTTTTTATGAGCTGTGTTGGTGTACCCAATAGAGCACAAAGATTACCATGCCCTTCAAGCCGTTGGTCCCCACCTGTTTTTGTGTGTATGTGTGTGGGGTGGAGTGTTACAAGTAGTGAAGCAAGGGAGTCGGGCGGTGGCGCAGTGGGTTAAGCGCACATGACGCAAAGCACAAGGACTGGCATAAGGATCCCGGTTTGAGCCCCCGGCTCCCCACCTCCAGGGGAGTCACTTCACAGGCGTTGAAACAGGTCTGCTGGTGTCTTATCTTTCTCTCCCCCTCTGTCTTCCCCTCCTCTCTCCATTTCTCTCTGTCCTATCCAACAACAACAACAACAACAGCAATAATAACTACAACAACAATAAAAAACAAGGGCAACAAAAGGGAAAATTAAAAAAAAACACATAGTGAAGCAGTGCTGCAAGCGTCTCTCTCTTTCTCTCCTATTTCTGTCTCTATTGGAAAAAAAAAGTTGCTGGGATTTGTCATACAGGCACTGCACCCCAGGTATAACCCTGGTGGTAAAATAAGTAAATCTTTAAAAAAAGAGAGAGAGAGAGAGAGAGAGAGAGACGGACATTGCAGTTGTATATATCATATCTGTGAGGATGGCTAGCACATATTTTCCTCTGAGCAGAATCTCTCTCTAATTGTTGGGGGGTGAGGGGGATTCAACTTTCTTTTTTTTTAAAAAAAAGATTTTATCTATTTTATTAATGAGAATGATAGGTGAAGAGAGAAAAAGAGCCAGACATCACTCTGTTACATGTGGTGCCAGGGACTAAACTCAGGACTTCATGCTTGAGAGTCTAATTCCTTAGCCACTGTGCCACTTCCCAGACCATGGGAAACAACTTTCTAAACCCGTCTGACTAAAGTGAATTTAGCACAGTAATAACATTATCTGTCATGAGGATCCTGGAAGACAGCAAGTCTCTCTCTAGAACATCCCAACCTGAAGTTTTCTTTTACCTAACACATATTATGAATTATCCAGTCTGAGAAGCTTAAACTAAACAATACCTTCTTCTCTTTTTCTAAAATCATCTGATCCTTTTGATGCAGCATTTTCTTCAGTGTGGCTACTTCTTCCTTCAGCTGGGCAATGATGACAAAGTGGTCAGTGCCTGGTGAGTCCAGAGCCAGGTCTGGGGAAAAGCTGAGGGGGAAAAAAAATAACCACTTGGATAGATAAAACTATTTCTACCTTAAGCATATAGTAGGCCACTTGACTAAAAAAAGCTCTAAGGTAAAACCAACTATTTGAACAGTCTATATATTATATACTCCAGGCTCAATAGTATTTGCTAAATTGCACATGCAAATGATTATCAGGTAAAAATACTAATTAAAACTACAACAGCATACTTGAAGTACGTTTTCTCACATCATGACTAAAATGCCATCACATAAGAGCTAAGGATATTGTATCAGGATAATTGTTGATCCCTAATTACTTATGGGTAAGACACTCATAAGTGGTACTGTAAGGTGAGGAGAAAGCAAAATGGTCATGCAAAAAGCCATTCATGCTTGAGTTACCAAAGGGCCAAGTTCAATCACCAGTACCACCATAAGCCAGTACTGAGCATTAGCCCAGTTAAAAGAATAAAAGGAAGAAAGAAAGAAAGAAGGAAAGAAAGAGAGAGAGAGAGAGGAAGGAAGGAAGGAAGGAAGGAAGGAAGGAAGGAAGGAAGGAAGGAAGGAAGGAAGATGGGACCCTGGGAGGGAATAAAATAAGGGTCTGAGGGGTGAGGAGGTTTGGGTCCTTGGTGGTGGTGGGGGTCGATAAGAATATGTAGCAGACACCTGTTACACAGAATTGGGAAACCATACACATGTATAAACAAATGTGCTGTAATTAATACCCAAACAAAACAAAACAAAAAAGGGGGGAAGTTGTGCTGTAATGTGGCACAGCTGCTTGAGAAGTTACTACATTCCACCCCAGGAGCAGTTAGTCTAATTAATTAATTAATTACCAGAGCACTGCCCAGCTCCAGCTTACTGTGTTGTGGGGTATTGAACCTGGAACCTCAGTGCCTCAGGCATGAAAGTCTTTTTGCATAACCATTACGCTATATCCTCTACCCCAAGTTTCCTTCTCAAAAATGACAAAAAGATTACTGAAGGAAATTAATAGGAATGAAATAAATTTTCCCTATGCTACAATTTGCTTGTTAGTGGCCACTCCCATTGTCAAGAATTCTGTGACATATAGTTAGGAAAAGAACAGAAAGATGGCAAACTCCAGAGCTGCACTCCAACATGTTTTTGTTTGTCTGTTGCTCTTCAGGTCTATTTATTTTAGTCTTTAGGAAGCTCCCAAATGTTTCTCACAGGGGCTTCCCTAATCTGAAATCCCACCTGGAGTGCAGGAGGGCTCCCTCTTCTCCACGTCCTGGCCAGCACTTACAACCTAGATTTTTTTTTTTTTTAACCAGAGCACTGATCAGCTCTGACTTATAGTGGAAACTGAACTTATACAGGAAACTGAACCTGGGACTTTGGAGCCTCAGGCAGGAGAGTCACTTTGCATAACCATTATAGCCATTATGCTGTCTACCCCCTCTCCCGCCAGCAAACTAGATTTTTTTTAATTTAATTTTTTATTTTATTTTATTTTTTTCTTTTTTCTTTCTTTATTCCCTTTTTGTTGCCCTTGTTGTTTTATTGTTGTATTTACTGATGTCATCGTTGTTGGATAGGACAGAGAGAAATGAAGAGAGGAGGGGAAGACAGAGAGAGGGAGAGAAAGATAGACACCTGCAGACCTGCTTCACCGCCTGTGAAGCTACTCCCCTGCAGGTGGGGAGCCGGGGGCTTGAACTGGGATCCTTCTGCTGGTCCTTGTGCTTTGTGCCACATGTGCTTAACCCGCTGCGCTACCACCTGACTCTCTAATTTTTATTGGTTAGGACAGAGAGAAATTGAGAGGGAAGGAGGAGGAGGAAGAAGAAAGGCACCTGCAGACCTGCTTCACCCCTTGTGAAGCTTTCCCCCTGCAAATGGGGACCAGGGGCTTGAACCTATGTCCTTGTACACTGTAATGTGCACACTTAACGAGGTGCACCACCAACTGGCCCCAGCAACCTAGATTTCTAATAGATTCTTCTGAGTAGCAATTTCTGAACACTTCGTTCAGTCGAAGTGCCAGGTAAACTCTTTTTTTTTTTTTTTAAAGATTTCATTTATTTATTAATGAGGAAGACAGGAGGAGAGAGAATGAACCAGATATCACTCTGGCACATGTGCTGCCAGGGATCAAACTCAGGATCTCATGCGAGTACAAAGCTTTATCACTGTGCCACCTCCAGACCACAGTAAACTCTTTTTTAATAGCGTCCTTAACAATGACCAGTTTCAGGACACCTGTGAACTCCTGAAATTGTACATACAAGTCTATGTACACTCTACAATGGGTGGTTTCTACACTAAGGATTCATAGCTTTCACTGGTTAATCAGATGCACCTCAGATCCAAGACAACTTTAAATAATTATTGAAAAATACTGCCTTTCTCTAGAGATTTCCCAAAGGAAGTACTTTATTTTTCTCAAGGAAAGCTTTAAACTAAGACACAAACTTGTTCTTCCTAAGTGGACACAGGAATACTTATTCCTAACTCCCTATATTAATTTAGTAGCTATTCTAGTTCCTTTCTGCTGTTGATTTTTCTCTATGTTATAACCAGTATTTCTCTACACAGAAAGAAACTTTAAACAACAAGCCAAATAACTAGACATATTTCCTCATAGATGGGAAGACAGTTCACTGATGAGAATATTTCCCTTCGGGGCAGAGGAGGTGAGTGACTCTGCGTTAAATGCATGTGTGAGACCCTGGACTCAATTCCAGCACATTTAAAATTAATGTAAAAAAGAGCTGAGCAGTGCTCTGGTGTCTGTTCCCCCCCCCCATCTCTCATTAAAATAAATAAATAGGGGGCTGGGTGGTAGCGCAGTGGGTTGGGCACACATGGCACAAAGCACCGGGACTGGCGTGGGGATCCTGGTTTGAGCCCCCGGCTCCCCATCTTCAGGGGGATCGCTTCATAGGTGGTGAAACGGGTCTGTGGGTGTCTTATCTTTTCTCCACCTGTCTTCTCCATCTCTCTTGGTTTCTTTTTGTCCTGCCCAACAACAACAGCAATGGCAACAACAACAAGGGTAACAAAATGGGAGAAATGGCCTGCAAGAGCAGTGGATTTGTAGTGCAGGCACCGAGCCCCAGCAATAACCCTGGAGGCAATAAATAAATAAATATTAAAAATTATAAATAAAATTAGTATAAAAAGACTATTCCATGTTGAATGTAAAACATTAATTCCCCAATAAAGAAATAAATTAAAAAAAAAAAAAGACTATTCCCACAGCCTGAGGTAGTACGTTAACTAAAGTGATAGACTTCTAGGCATGAGGTCCTGAGTTCAATTCCTGGCATTATATATGCCAAAGTCACAATCTGGTTCTCTTTCCTTTTCCCTTTTTCCCCATTAGTAAGTAAATAAATTAGCTGGCCAAGATGACAGTGGGTAGGCAGCCTTTATTTCCTCTCACCACCACCACAACATAGATGAAACAACCAGCACAAAATGAGTTTGGAACTCAGAAGAACTAGTATCAGAGAAGAAAAGAAAAATGAAAAGGAAGAAAATCCAGATCTAGGTAGCAAGCTAAAGTAAAATTTTACTTACTACTTGGTTCCACAGGCAGCCATCTGTGAGAGCCTACTCAGCTCTCATCACTGCTGACCCCAGCTGCTTTTGCCATGGCCACTTGCTGTGGGCCAGCTACGTTTGTGGCTACAGGGTTCAGTCCCTTCCTGACGAAGTCCTTGCCAGTTCAGCAAGACTGGCTTCAGCCTGCTGGGTTCCAGCGGGACTCCCTGATGCTGGAGTCAGTCCACACCCAATTCAGCCATGGTGGTTCAACCCCAGCAGTTCAGTCTATGCATGGATTCAGCCCTTGCCCTGTACAATTTGCCCAATTCTGGATAGGCTCTCTACCTCTGTGGTTGTTATCCAGTTCTGATTAGGGCCCTGCAACCTCCTGCTTTAGTGCCTTCCCATTGAATCAGAATCATATAATGGAAAAACATTACTTGCCTTCAATGTTGGACCAAGAAAGCAGTTTGAAGAAAACCACAAATTCAACAGAACTATATAAGCCTCCCAATGAAGAACTCAAAGCCATATATGGTCCTTTTGTTTGTACCACCTGGATTATCACTGGGTCCTGGTGCCTACATGAAATTTTCCCCCCCTTTTCTTTCTTTTCTGATAGAAACAGAGAGGAAAAGAGAAAAAAGAGACAGATGGGGACGGGAGCCTGAATATAGGTAATATATGCACTCCCCTGGGTGTGCCACCATCCTGCCTCCCCACTTCAAAACTATTACTCTAGAGATGCTTACTGAGTTGAAAAGAATTATGGAGGACTAAAACAAGTTCACAGAAATGAGAAAATTTATAAATTCATAATAGTATTTGAAGAGTGAAGAGTTCAGCAACAGATTAAAAAGAAATACAGCAGAGAACAACTGCAAGAAGACAGACTCCAAAGGTCAAAGTGGAGAACAAGAACATAAAAGAAACCACTCAAAACAAAGACAAACAAACAAGCAGGCAGCCACGAGGGTCAGTGGAGTCATCCTGTAGGCATCAAGCCCCAGGGATACCCCTGACAGTAAGTAAACAAACAAACAAACAAATAAATATTGTGTTCCAGGAGGTGGCGTAGTGGATGAGGCATTGGACTCTCAAGCATGAGGTCCTGAGTTCTATCTCCAGCAGCACATGTGCCAGAGTGATGGCTGGTTCTTTCTCTCCTATCCCTTTCATAAATTAAATAAATAAATAAATGCTGTGGCTCTTTGCTTAGGACTTTTAATAACAAGACATTCAGAGTCACTTCTTAAAGTAATTTTTGGGGAGTCGGGCGGTAGCTCAGCGGGTTAAGCATTGGTGGTGCGAAGCACAAGGACCGGCATTAAGGATCCTGGTTCGAGCCCCCAGCTCCCCACTTGCAGGGGAGTCGCTTCACAGGCAGTGAAGCAGGTTTGCAGGTGTCTTTCTCTCCCCCTCTCTGTCTTCCCCTCCTCTCTCCATTTCGCTCTGTCCTATCCAACAACAACATCAATAACAACAACAACAATAACTATAACAACAATAAAACAAGGGCAACAAAAGGGGAAATAAATAAATATTTAAAAAATAAGAAAAAGTAATTTTTGTAGGATTATAGAATGAAACAATTTGTGGCACATTTACTTAATATATATATATATATATGCATTATAGTATACACACATATATAACATAATTTATTATCAATATAATGCAATAACTATATATATATATATGTCTCACACATTCCCAACCCTGCTCAGCATTGCTCCACTCTGTCTTGCAGTGGTGTGTGAGATTGAACCTGGGAACTTGGAGCCTCAGACATTAGAGTCTGTTTGCATAACCATTATGCTATCTACCCCACTTAAAGAAATATTTATTAATAAGACAGAGAACCAGAGCATCACTCTGGCACATTTGCTACCTGAGAGTTCAATACCTTATTTACTGTGCCACCTCTCAGGTGGCACTTTCTTCTGAATGGCCAAAGAATAGTAAAGCTTATTAGAAAGATGTTCTTTATACTTCTTTCCCCTACACAGTCTGAATATCTATTAAGAGTCTGAAATCAAGTTAATGAAAAAAGGTAATCAAAAAGAATACACTTCATAGGTGCTCTGCACTTCCCTGAATAAAATTTAGTCCTGATAAGTCTGTGTGCTGGTCTGCTCCCATATCCACCAGTGGCTGGCAGGGAGAACCAAGAATGAGAAGAATATTCAGAATGGAGATGATTCCAAGAATTTTAGGGAAGAGTGTTTCAGATGGTCCTACTTCAGGATGCCCAAATTGGAGGAACAGGAAAATAGCTGGCTCCAATACTCTGTTGGGAAGTAGCCCATGTACCAAGATGGATGGGTTACTTGGGACATCAGGACAAAGCAGCTCATAAAAGGAAGCAGCACTGAGAATAAAAGAGGAAAGTAAAGAATAAAATTTGGGAGGGAGTCGGATGGTTGTGCAAGTGGGTTAAACACAAGTGGCGCAAAGCGTAAAGACCAGCATAAAGATCCCGGTTCGAGCCCCTGGTCTCCCACTTGCAGGTGAGTTGCTTCACAGGCGGTGAAGCAGGTCTGCAGGTGTCTATCTTTCTCTCTCCCTCTCTGTCTTCCCCTCCTCTGCTTCTCTCTGTCATATCCAACAATGACATCAAATCAATAACAACAACAATAATAGCTACAACAATAAAAAACAAGGGCAACAAAAGGGAAAATAAATATTAAAAAAAAAAAAGAAAGGAGTTACTGAGGGAATTACTTTATAGAGTTCCGAATCCAACTGCTATTAAATTCAGTATATGTGTGGTCTGGGAGATGGTGCAGTGGTAAAGTTTTGGACTCTCAATCATGAGGTCCCGGGTTCGATCCCCGGCAGCAAGTGTGCCAGAGTGATGTCTGGTTCTTTCTCTCTCTTCCGATTTTTCTCATAAATAAATAAAAATTAAAAAAATATATTGGGAGTTGAGCGGTAGCGCAGTGGGTTAAGCACACGTGGTGCAAAGTGTAAAGATGGTGTAAAGATCACGGTTCGAGCCCCCGGCTCCCCACTTGCAGGGGAATCGCTTCACAGGCGGTGAAGCAGGTCTGCAGATGTCTATCTTTCTCTCCCCCTCTGTCTTTCCCTCCTCTCTCCATTTCTCTCTGTCCTATCCAACAACAACACCAGTAACAACACAATAATAACTACAACAATAAAACAAGGGCAACGAAAGGGAATAAATAAAATTAAAAAGAAAGAAAATTAATTAGCCTTCAAAGCTTAGGCTTTAGGTTTTAAAAAATTTCAGTATATGCTCTTATCTTTTAATGGTAAGATAAGATGTAAAAACAAATAGCATAAAGGTTATACAAACAGACTCCCATGCCCATGGTTCCCAGGTCCCAGGTTCAATCCCCTCCATACCACCATAAGCTAGAGCTGAGCAGTACGCTGGCAGGAAAAAAAAAAAAAAGATATAAAGTGACTAGTATGATAAACCTAAAAGATCCACTGACTAGCTCTGCACACATACCCAAAAATGTGTTCATGTTTCAGAACTGTATATGCATTTCACAGAGCACATACACATAATCTAGCTGGCTTACCTGTCTCCATTGGTTGTGAGTGATTCAAACTTGGACTTTTTCTTTGGAATTTCATTTTGAATTGAAGATGTCGAAAGTGTTTTCTGGCTATTAAAGGTAAAAACAAACATAAATTAGAAATTGAAAGATTAATCAAGCATCACGAATAAGATCAAGATAATACTGTGGCTCTTCTATGCAAGAACTAATGATTCCTGATTAAAAATCATCAAAGTGGCATGGCTTGAGAGGTGGTGTAGTGGCTAAGTTTGAGCTTGGAAGCATGAAGTCCTAAATTTGTTCTCTGGCATTACATGTTCATCTTATTACATTACATTACATTACATTACATTACATTACATACTTACATCTTCATCTCATCAATAAATAAATAAAAAAAATCAAGTGTCAATTTCATAGGTTCTGGATGCAGGAATAGGTCTCTGCTATAGGCCTCCCCAAGAATTTTGGTCTTAATAAAATATTAGCTACCTAATTTTCTTACATTATTAATTTTTTTTACTTTATTCATTTATTGGATAGAGACAGAGAAACTGAGATAGAAGGGGGAGAGAAAGAGAGATGTGAAATACTGCTTCACCACTTGTGAAGATTCCCCCTGTAGGTGGGGACTGGGTGCTTGGATGAGATCCTTGCATATGGTAATATGGTAACCAGATGCACTCCCTTATTAATTTTTTATTAGAAAGACACAGAGTCTCAAATGAGAAAGAGAGAGAGAAGTCAGGGCACCATTCTGGTATATGCACACTGGGGCTCAAGTCAGGAGCCACATTCTAACAGATGAGTTAGGTCTTCAGTCATATAACGTGCTTTATTAATAACTTTACCGATAACTAGCAAAGCAGATAAACATCTGCTCTGATAAAACATCTAAGTGGTTATTCACTACTGCCTCACATGCCTGTATCTTGATTATGTCATCACTCTGTTGATCATCAAATTTTCCTGCAATTACTTTATTACCACTACCAAATATTATTTATCTTCACTACCAAACTGCATACTCTTATTGATATTTACCTCTGAATTCCTAGTGGAATCTCATTCCCATAATAATATTTGCTAAATGAGAATTTGCTATCAGAATGGTAAAAATAATAATAACTAAAATGTATTGAGTGTTTACTATGTCAGTTGCAAAACTAATTGCTATATATGTGTTATGATTTATCTTCACAATAACCCCATGGAAGATTATTGTTATTTACCTCATTATAGAGATTAAAAAACTTATGATCCTAAAGAAAATCAGGCAAACTCAAGATTTACTTCAAAGACAACTTTTTAAAAAAAAAAATGTATTATTTTTATTTATTTAATAGAAGAGACAGCCAGAAATTGTGAGGAAGGGGGAGATAGAGAACAGAGACAGAGAGACACCTGCAGCCCTGCTTCACCATTTGTGAAGCTTTCCCCCTGCAGGTGGGGACCAAGGGCTTGAACCTGGGTCCTTGTATATTGTAGCATGTGCACTCAACCAGATACGCCACACCTGGTCCCAAAGACAACTCTTAACATTACAGATACTCCTAAAGGAAGCTTAAGATAATGATGAAATGACTAAAAAAAAAACAAAACTATATCCCACTAAAGCAATGGGAACTTTAACATCAAAACAACTCCCTGGCCAAATATGCATAAAAAAGTTAAATTCCTGGGGGCCAGGCAGTAGTGCAGCAGGTTAAGTGCACATGGCGTGAAGCATAAGGAGTGGTGTAAGAATCTCGGTTTGAGCCCCAAGGTCCCCACATGCGGGGGGGGGGGGGGGGTCAGTCGTTTCACAAGCAGTGAAGCAGGTCTACAGGTGTTTTTCTCTCTCCCTCTCCCCCTTTCTGTCTTCCCCATCTCTCTCAATTTCTCTCTATCTTATCCAACAACAGTAACAATAGTAACAAAAATGAAAAAAAAAAAGGCCTCCAGGAGCAGTGGATTAGTAGTGCAGGCACCCAGCCCCAGCAATAACCCTGGAGGCAATAAATAAATAGTTTGATTCCTAGAAAGTGAAATATCTAGTATTGTAGGGAGATAATTCACTCTAAGAACGAGAAAGTACTACATGTGAAAATAATGTTTAAGTGTGTAAAAGTTTGATGTAGTAATGTTAAAGTTTGTAGAAGTTTGCTGAGTAGACTCCACAAACATTTCAGACATAATATAAGCCAAACAAAATAATTCTAACATGCTATATAAGTTGCTCTGCCTTCTGAAATATACATGAGTTATAAGATAAGGACGATTTGTTCTACAGTCTAATAACTAAAGAAAAAAGAATAGGAAAATGTATACATAATTCTACTCCCTATGCCTAGTTGTATATTACATCATACTCCTGAACACAGTTACATATCTTTTCTTCTTTGTCTTCTTCTTCTTCTTTTTTTTTTTTTTTAACATTTCTCATATCTTTTTTTCATATGAAGTAGAGAGTAAGTTTCATACTCAAGAGAAAGGTACCAGAGCACCACTCTGGCACATGTAGTGCCAGGGACTGAACCAGGAGCCTCCAACATACAAGTCTTACATTTCACCTACTCCCCCTGGCTGTACCTATGAGCACTACTTATCTTGAAGTTTACCTGTTATAATGGCTTCCAGCACTCAGTCGACTGTACTGTTCCTTCTCCTGGTGGCTGGTACGGGAAGAGCTGCTCAAGTGCTTCCTCTGTTCTTTAGTCTTCTGAAGGACCCTTTTGTATGAAAGTGTGCACAGCCAACACAGTAATTTCCCATCTACCTAAAAAACAAGAAGACAGAGATGAAAAAGAAAATGTCATAGCTGAGTATTAGGAACTAGACCCTCTTGTTAAGTCCCAGCTCTGCCACTTGTGAGGTGTGTGGCCTTGGGCAAGTCACTTAACCTCCCTTGAGCTAATTTCTTCATCTATAAAACAAGGGACAATACTAGGTATTAAAGTACTTTCTTTTTTCTTTCTTTTATTTCTTTATTGGGGATTAAAGTACTTTCAAAGCTGTTGCAAGTATACAGTGATGCAATGTAAGTAAGGTTGGTGTTAGGCACCAAGATATTCCTTAATATGAGCTCATTTTATAAAAAGGTTTATTTATTTATTTATTCTTTTTTTTTTTTTTCCTCCAGGGTTATTGCTGGGCTCGGTGCCTGCACCATGAATCCACCGCTCCTGGAGGCCATCCCCCCCCCCCTTTTTGTTGCCCTTGTTGTAACCTCGCTGTGGTCACTATAATTGCCATTGTTGATGTTGTTCATTGTTGGACAGGACAGAGAGAAATGGAGAGAGGAGGGGAAGACAGAGAGGGGGAGAGAAAGATAGACACCTGCAGACCTGCTTCACCTCCTGTGAAGCGACTCCCCTGCAGATGGGGAGCCGGGGGCTCCAACCAGGATCCTTACGCCAGTCCCTGCGCTTTGCGCCACATGTGCCTAACCCACTGCACCACAGCCCAACCCCCAATTTTTAAAAATTATTTTTATTTGATACAGAGAAATTGAGAGGGGAGAGAGATAGAATAGAAAGGGGGAGAGACAGAGACCCGCAGCCCTGCTTCACCACTCGTGAAGCTTTCCCCTGCAGGTGGGGACCAGGGGCTTGAACCAGGGACCTTGTGCACTATACTGTGCATGCTTAACCAGGTGCGCCACTATTTATTTATTTTTTATTAGCTTTATTTATAGATTGGATAGAAACTGCCAGAAACCGAGAGGGGAGAGATAGACAAGGAGAGAGAGAAGACACACCTGCAGCCCTGCTTCACCACTTTGCAAAGTTTTCCCGCTGCACGTGGGGACCAGGGACTCAAACTTGGGTCCCTGTGCATTGTAATGTGAACTTAACCAGGTGCGCCACCTCACTCCTAAAAAGATTTATTTATTTATTTATTAATGAGAGGACACCAGACAAGGGCTGGGTGCAAACAGTACTATGTCTAAGGATCTGCATAAGGATTAGGGTTTGAGCCCCAACTCCCCACCTGCAGAGGGGACATTTCATGAGTGGTGAAGGTCTGCAGGTGTCTATCTCTTTCCCTATCTTTTTATTATTTTAATTTTTAAAAACACTATTATTTTTAATAAAAAAGGGAGCGATAAAGACCAGAGTACTGCTCAGCTCTGGTTTATGGTGGTGCTGGGGATTGAACCTGGGATCTTATTTTAATTTTTTTTTAATATTTATTTATTCCCCTTTGTTGCCCTTGTTGTTTTGTTGTTGTAGTTAGTGACTTCCCTGCAGGTGGGGAGCTGGGGGCTCGAACCGGGATCCTTAAGCTGGTCCTTACATTTTGTGCCACTTACACTTAACCCGCTGTGCTACAGCCCGACTCCCATTATTTTAATTGTTTTTCTGCCTCCAGGGTTATCTCTGGGGCTTAGTGCCTGCACTATGAATCCACTGCTCCTAGAGGCAATTTTTCCCATTTTGTTGCCCTTTGTTGTTATTGTTGTTGTTGGATAGACAGAGAGAAACTGAGGGGAAGATGGAGGAGAAAAAGATAAGACACCTGCAGGCTGCTTCACTGCTTGTGAAGCGACCTCCTCTGTAGGTAGCCAGCCAGGATCCTTATGCTGGTCTGTGAGCTTCATACTATGTACGCTTAACCCCCTGCAGTACCTCCCAGAACCCCTTATTTTAATTAATTACTTAATTATATTTTTGAGAGAGATGCAGAGAGAGAAAGACACAGAGAGAAACACCAGAGCACTGCACAGTTCTGGATTATTGTGGTTGGGGGATTGAATTTGGGACTTCAGAGCCTCAGGCATAACCTCTTTGCATAACCATTATGCTATCTACCCCTGCCCAATTTTTTTT
This sequence comes from Erinaceus europaeus, assembly GCF_950295315.1. Taxonomy (NCBI): domain Eukaryota; kingdom Metazoa; phylum Chordata; class Mammalia; order Eulipotyphla; family Erinaceidae; genus Erinaceus; species Erinaceus europaeus. The sequence goes on along the minus strand of NC_080174.1, from coordinate 43,014,188 downwards.
TTTTTAATTTAAGAAAGGATTAATTAACAAAACCATAGGGTAGGAGGGGTACAACTCCACACAATTCCCACCGCCCAATCTCCATATCCCACCCCCTCCCCCGATAGCTTTCCCATTCTCTATCCCTCTGGGAGCATGGACCCAGGGTCATTGAGGGTTGCAGAAGGTAGAAGGTCTGGCTTCTGTAATTGCTTCCTCGCTGAACATGGGCGTTGACTGGTCGGTCCATACTCCCAGTCTGCCTCTCTCTTTCCCTAGTAGGGTGGGTCTCTGGGGAAGCTGAGCTCCAGGACACATTGGTGGTGTCTTCAATCCAGGGAAGTCTGGCCGGCATACTGATGACACCTGGAACCTGGTGACTGAAAAGAGTGTTAACATACAAAGCCAAACAAATTGTTGAACAATCATGGACCCAAAGCTTGGAAAAGTGGAGAGGAAGTATTAGGGAGGTACTCACTGCAAACTCTAGTATACTTCTGCTTTCTTACTTTGGTGCCATACTCCAAACTCAGTCAATTTCTGCTTTGCGTTTCTACTTCTTTTTTTTTTTTTTACATGCATAACATTCCCCAGATTCCCATTTAGCAATACAACCCCCACTATTTCATTCATCATTTTTCATGGACCTGTATTCTCCCCACCCACCCACCCACCCCAGAGTCTTTTACTTTGGTGTAATACTCCAATTCCATTTCAGGTTCGACTTGTGTTTTCTTTTCTAATCTTGTTTTTCAACTTCGGCCTGAGAGTGAGATCATCCCATATTCATCCTTCTGTTTCTGACTTATTTCACTCAACATGATTTTTTCAAGGTCCATCCAAGATCGGCTGAAAACGGTGAAGTCACCATTTTTTACAGCTGAGTAGTATTCCATTGTGTATATATACCACAACTTGCTCAGCCACTCATCTGTTGTTGGACACCTGGGTTGCTTCCAGGTTTTGGCTATTACAAATTGTGCTGCCAAGAACATATGTGTACACAGATCTTTGTGGATGGATGTGTTGGGTTCCTTAGGATATATCCCCAGGAGGGGAATTGCAGGGTCATAGGGTAGGTCCATTTCTAGCCTTCTGAGAGTTCTCCAGACTGTTCTCCACAGAGGTTGGACCAACTGACATTCCCACCAGCAGTGCAGGAGGGTTCCTTTGACCCCACACCCTCTCCAGCATTTGCTGCTGTTACCTTTTCTGATGTGTGACATTCTCACAGGAGTGAAGTGATATCTCATTGTTGTCTTTATTTGCATTTCTCTGACAATCAGAGACTTGGAGCATTTTTTCATGTGTTTCTCGGCCTTTTGGATCTCTTCTGTGGTGAATATTCTGTCCAATTCCTCCCCCCATTTTTGGATGGGGTTATTTGTTGTCTTGTTGTTGAGTCTGGTAAGCTCTTTATATATGTTGGTTATTAAACTCTTATCTGATGTATGGCATGTAAAGATCTTCTCCCATTCTGTGAGGGGTCTCTTGATTTGGGTAGTGGTTTCTTTTGCTGTGAAGAAGCTTTTTAATTTGATGTAGTCCCATAGGTTTATACTTGCCTTAGTCTTCCTTGTAATTGGATTCGTTTCATTGAAAATGTCTTTAAAATTTATGCGGAAAAAAGTTCTTCCAATATTTTCCTCTAAGTATCTGATAGTTTCTGGTCTAACATCCAAGTCCTTGATCCACTTGGAATTTACTTTTGTATTTGGTGAAATACAGTGATTCAGCTTCATTCTTCTGCATGTTTCAACCCATTGTTTCCAACACCATTTGTTGAAGAGACTCTGCTTTCCCCATGTAATAGTCTCCCTGCCCAATTTTTTATTTATTCATTTTCTCTTTTTCTTTTTTTTTTTTTGTTGCCCTTGTTATTTTATTGTTGTTGTTATTGATGTCTTCGTTGTTGGATAGGACAGAGAGAAATGGAGAGAGGAGGGGGATACAGAGAATGGGAGAGAAAGACAGACACCTGCAAACCTGCTTCACTGCCTATGAAGCAATTTCCCTGCAGGTGGGGAGCCGGGGGCTTGAACCGGGATCCTTATGGCGGTCCTTGTGCTTAGCGCCACCTGCGCTTAACCACTGTGCTACCGCCCAACTCTCCCTGCCCAATATTTTTAAAAAGATTTTTATTTATTTATTAGAAAGGTAAGAGGAGAAAGAACCAGACATCACTCTGGTACATGTGCTACTGGGGTTCAAACTCAGAACCTCATGCTTGAGAGTCTAATGCTTTATCCACTGTCCCACCTCCTGGCCCACTCTTATTTTAACTTAAAAAAAATATTTTTATTATTGGATAGAGGAGAAATTGAGAGGGGTGGAGTAGATAGAGAGAGAGAGAGAGAGAGAGGCTGGGTGGTGGTGCACCAGGGTAAGTGCACATAGTATGAAGCGCAAGGATCCCAGTTCAAGCTCCCAGTTCTCCACCTGCAGGGAGGCAGGGGTCACTTCACAAATGGTGAAGCAGGTTTGCAGATGTCTATCTTTCTCTCCCTCTCTATCTTCCCCTTCCATCCAATTTCTCTCTGTCCTATCTAATAAAATGAAAAAAGGAAAATGGACTCCAGGAGCAGTATATTCATAGTGCTGGCACAGAGCCCTAGCAATAACCCTGGTAGGAAAGAGAGAGAGAGAGAGAGGAGAAGAGAAAGAGAGACACTGCAGCCCTGCTTCATTACTCATGAAGCCTTCCCCTTGCAGGTGGGGGCTAGGACATTAAACCCGGGTCCTTGCAAACTATGATGTGTGACCTTAACCAAGTGCGCTACCACCTGGCCCTCCTCTCTCCCTCTATCACCCCCCACCCCAATTTCTCTTGTCCTATCAAATAAAGTAGAAAAAAAAAGTAAAGAGGAGAAAAGAGAAAATGTCCACCCAGAATTGTGAATTCATAGTGCTGGCCCTGAGCCAGCTCCCCACCTGCAAGGGAATCGCTTCACAAGCGGTGAAGCAGGTCTGCAGGTGTCTATCTTTCTCTCCCCCTCTCTGTCTTTCCCTCCTCTCTCCATTTCTCTCTGTCCTATCCAACAACAACAATATCCCTAAAAACAATAATAACTACAACAATAAAACAAGGGCAACAAAAGGGAATAAATAAATATTTAAAAATTAAAAAAAAAGAATTTCAAAAGACACAAATATCTCTATGGTACTCATTAAGAAAATTCAGCGGGAGGGCAGGCGGTGACACACCTGGTTAAGTGCTTACACTACAGTGCACAAATACCCAGGTTCAAGCCCCTAGTCCCCACCTGCAAGAGGGAAAGCTTCACAAGTGGTGAAGCAGGGTTGCAGGTGTATTACTGTCTCTTTCCTCTCTATGCCTCCCCTCTCAATTTCTCTCTGTCTCTATCCAATAATAATAATAATAATAAAAGAAAATTCAGCAGGGAAAAGAGAAACAGAAAATGGTACTATGTACACTTAACCAGGTGCACCACTACCTGGCCCCCAAGAAACAGAAAATGAAAAACAAGATTTATACTAAAGAACAATGGGTGAAAACCTTCTCCCCCCCCCAACTTTTGCTTTTGTTGCCCTCGTTGTGGTTATTATTATTGTTGTTTTTGCTGTCATTATTGTTGGACAGGACAGAGAGAAATGGAGAGAGGAGGGGAAGACAGAGAGGGAGAGAGATAGACACCTGCAGACCTGCTTCACCGCTTGTGAAGTGACGCCCCTGCAGGTGGGGAGCTTGAACAGGTTTCCTATGATGTTCTTTATGCTTTGCGCTTAACCCATTGTGCTACTGCCAACCCCCCCTTTTTTTTGCCTCCAGGGTTATCGTTAGGGCTCAGTGCCTGCACTATCCACTGCTCCTGGAGGCTATTTTTCCCCTTTTGTTGCCCTTGTTGTTTATCGTTGTTATTATTACTGTTGTTGTTACTGCTGTTATTATTGTTGGGTAGAACAGAAAGAAATCGAGAGAGGAGGGGAAGAGAGAGAGGAGGAGAGACACCTGAAGACCTGTTTCACTGCTTGTGAAATGACCCCCTGCAGGTGGGGAGCCGGGGACTTGAACCGGGATACTTGAGCCAGTCCTTGTGCTTCACGCCATGTGCGCTTAACCTGCTGCGCTACTGCCCAGCCTAGGCGAGAACCTTCTAGAGCCTCTTGGTGGTAGCCTATGGTGGCATTTTCTTTGAACAGAAAAAGTTGATCCCTTTAGGGGGAAGCAGATATGCCCCAGGGCACAGGACTAGGAAAACAGAATGAGGCTTCCACAATCCTCTTAAACTGTGGCACCTATGCATAGAACTCAGGCGGCAAAGCCATTTGTGGGGTACCTGTACAGGTAGGAGGGCAGCAGAGCGAGTTGAAGTTACTCTGATTGGGGGTGAGATGTGTTGATATTTCATGAAATTTTAGTTTTTATGTTTTATTACTGAAATTAGATCTTGTGCCATCTTGAACACAGGAAGCCATACTGTCATTTATGTAAAGTACGTTTCCTCCCACTGACAGGCTGACTTTTTTAGATTGAAAGACAGAGACAGATACAAAGACAGAGGGAAAGACACCACAGTACTAAAGCTTCCCCTTCAGCATAGGGGAGGCTGGGCTCAATCTTGGGTAGTCAACTTGACAAAGGAAGTGCACTACTCCAAGTGCACTTTTTTAAAAAAATGAATTTTTAATATTTATTTTGTCTCCAGGGTTATTTCTGGGGCTTGATGCCTGCACTACAAATCCACTGCTCCTGGAGGCTACTTTTTTCCCTTTAGTTGCCCTTGTTGTTTTATCATTGTTGTAGTTATTATTATTGTTGTTGTTATTGATGTCGTTGTTGATAGGACAGAGAGAAATTGAGAGAGGAGGGGAAGACAGAGGGGGAAAGACAGAGACTTGCTGACCTGCTTCACTGCTTGTGAAGCGACCAGCCCCCTAACCCCCTGTGCAGGTGGGGAGATGGGGGCTCAAACTGGGATCCCCGATCCATGCACTTTGTACCATGTGTGCTTAATCCACTGCACTACCACCCGACCCACATATTTATTTATTTATTATTGGATAGAGAGAAATCAAGAGGGAAGGAGGAGATAGAGAGGAAGAGAGATACCTGCAGCACTGCCTCACCACGCATGAAGCTTCCCATCTGCAGGTGGGGAGTTGGGCTTGTACCAAGGTCCTCTTGTAGGGTAACATGTGCACAACCGCCCAGCCTCAACCGAGTGAGTTATCTTACCAGTCCATAAAGTTCTTGTTTATTTTACTTTATCTTATTCATTTTATTTATTTATTTATTTTATTTTAGAGAGAGAGAGATGCAGAGAGAGAAAGACACAGAGAGAAACACCAGAGCACTGCTCAGCTCTGGCTTATGGTGGTGCAGGGGATTGAACCTGGGACTTTGGAGCCTCAGGCATGAGAATCTCTTTGCATTATCTCATTCACTTTAAGATTTCTTATATATTTTTTCTCATATGAGGTAGAAAAGAAGTTACATACATTAAAAAAAAAATTACTTTAATGAGAGATACAGAAAGAAGAGAGTGACCAGAACAGTTATCAGCTCTGGTTTATGATGGTGCTAGGGATTGTACCTGGGACCTCAGGGCCTCAGGCATGAAAGTCTTCTGTAGGCTGGGGGAAATAGCATAATGGTTATGCAAAAGACTCTTGAACCTGTCATACATCTTAAAGCAGTGCACCATCCAAGCAAGTTCTTTCATCAGCTCTTCCTGACATATATATATATATATATATATATATATATATATATATATATTTCTTAGTAAAAGGGGTTTTTGCAATCTCACTACCTCTAATTCACTAATGAGTCTAGTCAGTTTGAGTGAGCATCTTCCAGATCAAGACAATCTTTCCTTTACAGAACTCTACAGAATTTTGTCAACAACTGCTTCACTTATGGGATCACTGTAATTCAGACTCTTGTGCACCACTAACTCATGAAATGTTAGATGTTAACAGTTGGGCCAGAGCAATAACTCACCAGGTGAGGGTGACTATACTGCCATGTGTGTGCTCAGATTCAAACCCTGGCACCACATGGGAGGTGCTATGGGAAATAAGGAAGCCATCTCTCTCTCTCAGAGTGAAAAAAGTGGTTTGATGTGGTGAAATCATACATGTGTAATGTCCTGGTCCCACAAAAAACAACAATAAAAAGATTATAGTAGTCCCTACTTGAAAACAACAACAGCTGAGGGTCTTCTTTAAAGTCAGTAATAGAAGAACTAAAACATTTTTCTGTTTATCTTTATTTATTGGATAGAGAAAGCCAGAAATCAAGAGGGAAAGGGGTGATAGAGTGGGAGACAGAGAGACACCTAGAGCACTGCTTCACCACTTGCAAAGCTTTCCCCCTGCAGGTGGGGACCAGGGACTTGAACCTGGGACCTTGCACATTGTAATATATATGCTCAACCAGGTGAGCCACCGCCTGGCCCCTGTTGATTGTCTTTTTAATACAATTTGCTCACCTTAATTTCTCTTGACAAAACAAAAGTTGGGGCCAGGTGGTGGTGCACCTGGTTGAGCACAAGGAACCGGGTTTGAGCCCCCCGGTCCCCAGGGGGAAAAGCTTTGCAAGTGGTAAAGCAGTGTTGCTGGAGTCTCACTGTCTCTCTCCCTATCACCCCCTTCCCTCTCGATTTCTGGCTATCTTTATCCAATAAATAAATAAAAAGATAATAAAAAGAAAAAACAGAGACTTACCTTCTTTCTATCATCTTTTCGGTCAAAAGCACACTGCTGCTTACATTGTTCACAAGAATAAGGTGGCCCATACTTCTTCTCTGAATTTGTGCATCGCTGGCATTTGTTGCCAATAAATGCTGCAATTATGTTGCAATACTGACAAGGTTTGGGCTTAAAGGGAAAAAAAAAAAAAGATCAAGTAAGTTTATTAGAAAATACTAGCACTTTTATTTTTTGCCTCCAGGGTTATTACTGGAGTTTGGTGCCTGCACTACGAATCCACTGCTCCTGGTGGCCATTTTTTCCTATTTTTGTTGCTCTTGTTTTTATTATTGTTATTGTGTTTTTTTAATTGTTGTTGTTGGATATGACAGAGAGAAATCGAAAGAGATGGTTAGACAGGGAGAGAAAGATAGACAGCCGCAGACCTGCTTCAGCGCTTGTGAAGTGATCCCCCTGCAGGTGGGGAGCCGGGGTTCGTACCAGGATCCGTGTGCTTCATACCATGTGCACTTAACCTGCTAACTACCACCGGGCTCCCATTAGCTTATTTATTCATTCATTTATTTATTTATTTTTCCGGAGTGGACAGAGCAAGCTCCTACTCCATCTCCCTACTCCAAAAATCCATGTAAAATATTGTCCTCAGATAGAGGATGTATCAGATATTAACCGAGAACCACTAGTCCATTTTTTTAAAGCAATGATTTCAATTATATACTCCACTATCCATGGCAAAAAGGTATTTCCAACTTTGTCTTGAGCTAATGAATACTAATTTTTAACATTATGTAAAATGTTTCTCTGCACTGGGCTATTGATTTTAAAACAAGCAATAAAAACCCACTAGTATGTTTTTCTATGAGAAATTCAACAGAGTTAGCTTACAGTGCCAGGAAGTACTTGCAAATTTCTGAAAAGGCTTCTGCCAGTATCAAGTGTATAAATATATTGGGAAAATGTGTGCAAGGTTATAGTATCCTGCACCCTAATGCTGACAATAAAGAAAATGATTCATCAGTTAGTGGGGGAGAAAAAAGCCTCTTAAGGACAATTATATTCACAATCCTGGCATAGTGACTAGAAAAGAATTCCACATAGTAAGTATAAGTTAAGTTTGAAAGCTAAAATACTGTTAACTAGTTATTCTAGATAAACGTTTTACAATTGTATTAATAGTCCAGTGAATATAAGTTCCAAGAGGCCTGAGTACTATTAGGAATAGAAACCCTACTTACCGTTCCATACAGCTGCACATTTTGAGCACATTTCTTGCATATCGTATTGGTTTTACTGTTAAAGAATAAAGAAACAGGTTTTTACCAAAAAAGAAAAAAAAAACTGTCTTACTTAGAACATGTGAAAACTGATTTCTACTTAAGTCCAAGGAATTTTCAGACTGCTAAGTGCCAATGACCTGGATACTTGGTTAACTGAGTAATGGTCAATATTATTTTAATTATCTTGTGACTTTTAATTTATGTATTTTTTATTATCTTTATTAATTAGATGGAGACAGCCAGAAATCGAGAGGAGAGGGGGAGATAGAGAGGAAGAAAGAGCCTTGCAAAGCTTTCCCCTTGCAGGTGGGAACTGGGTACACCACCAGCTGACCCTGACTATTAATTTTAATAGCTCAGATAAAATGAGGCTTTGGTTAAAATGGAGAATGAGCTATTTCTGACTATGACATCTCTAAGTATCATTTAAAACAAGGAGGGGGAGGAGGGAAGAAAGGAAGGAAAGAAGTTCTCAATCCATATGAATGAGATGAGGAAAAAAAGTTTGGAAAATAAGCCAAAGAAAATTAAAAAAAAAAAATTATTCCCTTTTTGTTGCCCTTGTTGTATTGGTATAGTTATTATTGTTGTTTTTATTGATGTTGTCATTGTTGGATAGGATAGAGATAAATGGAGAGAGGAGGGGAAGACAGAGAGAGGGAGAGAAAGATAGACACCTGCAGACCTGCTTCACCAGTTGTGAAGCGACTTCCCCTGTAGGTGGGGTGCCGGGCCTTGAACCAGGATCCTTAAGCCAGTTCTTGCACTTCACGCCACATGCGCTTAACCCGCTGCGATACCATCCAATTCCCAGGGAATTTTTAAAGATTTATTTATGAGAAAGATAGGAGAGAGTGAAAGACATCACTCTGGTACATGTGCTGCTAGGGACTGAACTCTGGATCTCCTGCGTCACCTCCCAGACCATCCAAAGGAATTTTATTCATGTTGACTTTACATTGTCTATGCTCACATTGTCTATGCTCTTCTGTATAAGTAAAAGCATAATTAAAAGCACAAGTAAAATGATAATTATAGATGTATGGAAATAGATGCTATAAGCATGAAACATCTATTTCTTTTAAATATTTCTAATTTCTCTAGGAGCTGTCTGTCTACTGACAAGAACTGTCTTATGGAATAAATCACCTACAAATAAAGTCTAACACTTCACAAAGAAGTAGAGAATTTTAAGAGCAAATTATCATTTAAATAATATCCTAGGGTTAAAAATAAAATCACCTGGGGGTCAGGCGGTAGTGCAGCGGGTTAAGTGCACGTGGTGCAAAGCACAAGGACCAGCGTAAGGACTCCGGTTCGAGCCCCGGCTCCCCACCTGCAGGGGAGTCTGTTCACAGGTGGTGAAGCAGGTCTGCAGGTGTCTGTCTTTCTCTCCCCCTCTCTGTTTACCCCTCCTCTCTTGATTTCTCTCTGTCCTATTCAACAACGAATGACATCAACAATAACAATAATAACCACAACAAGGCTATAAGAACAAGGGCAACAAAAGGGGAAAAAAATGGCCTCCAGGAGCAGTGGATTCATGGTGCAGGCACTGAACCCCAGCAATAACCCTGGAGGCAAAAGGAAAAAAAGAAAATCTTAAAAAAAAAAAAAAAAAAATCACACACCCCCCCCGCCGCACCACCATAAGCCAGAGCTGAGAAGTGCTCTGGTGTTTAAATAAAAAATAAAATAAAATCACATAACAATTTAGTCTATTTAGAATTTTGTAATTAGGTTTTCAAATAATTTCTTCTTTTTTTAAAAAAGACTTTATTTATTCATGAGAAAGATAGGAGGAGGAAAAGAACCAGACATCACTCTGATACATGGGCTGTCGGGGACTGAACTCTGGACCTCATCCTTGAAAGTCCAACACTTTATCCACTGTGCCACTTCCCAGACCACTCATATAACTTCTATAAAGGGGCCCGTAAAGTTAAAGCAGAAAAAAAAAAATCAAGGTAGAAAACATTTAAATTGAGAACTTCCAACAGAAAAATAATTTCCAGGTATTTTCTGCCATTTTTAAAAAAGACAATATAAAAAATGAAGTGTAGGTGGGCTGAGAGGTGGCACTGTGCATAAAGCACTGGATTCTTAAGCAAGAGGTCCTGAGCATCCCCAGCAGCACATGTACTAGACTAATGTCTGGTTCTCTCTTTCTCATTAATAAATAAATGAATCTTAAAAAAGAAAAATGAAGTTTAGGGGTCAGGTGATGGTGCAACTGGTAAAGCATACACCATACACATTACCATGAGAGGACTCGGGTTCAAGTGCCTGGTCCCCACCTACAAGGGGAAAGCTTCATGAGTGGTGGAGCAGTGCTACAGGTGTCTTCTATTTCTATCTTTCTCCCCCTTCTCACCCCTATTTTCTGTTAGAAAAAGAAAATATAAATAAAGAATAAAAACTAAAAATAAAAGGCTGCTACCCCACCATGTGTCCTGGAACCCTACCTCCCCAGAGCCCTGCCCCACTAGGGAAAGAGAGAGACAGGCTGGGAGTATGGATTGACCAGTCAATGCCCATGTTCAGTGGGGAAGCAATTACAGAAGCCAGACCTTCCACCTTCTGCATCCCATAATGATCCTGGGTCCATGCTCAGAGAGTTAAAGAATAAGGGAGCTATCGGAAGTCTGGCGGTAGCACAGTGGGTTAAGCGCACGTGGGACAAAGTGCAAGGAGGAGAGTAAGGATCCTGTTTGAGCCTCTGGCTCCCCACCTGCAGGGGAGTCTCTTCACAGGCGGTGAAGCAGGTCTACAGGTGTCTATCTTTCTCTCTCCTTCTCTGTCTTCCCCATCTCTCTCCATTTCTCTCTGTCCTATCCAACAACGACGACATCAACAACAACAATAGTAACTACAACAACAAAAACAAGGGCAACAAAAGGGAATAAATAAATAAACATTTTAAAAAAAAGAATAGGGAAGCTATCAAAGGAGGGGATTAGATATGGAGCTCTGGGGATGGGCAATGTGTGGAAATGTACCCTCTTATCCAATGGTCTTGTCAATGTTTCTATTTTATAAATAAATAAATTCTTAGCTTCAACAAAAAATTTAAAAAAGGCTGCTGGGAGCAGTGGAGCCATTAGGCAGGCACCTGGCTCCAGTGATAACCCTGGTAGCAAAATACAAAAAAATAAAATAGCAACATTTTCATTCAAAAAAAAGAGCTGAAGTACACTGAAAGAGATCTTTAGAATGAGGCTAAGTGGGGCTGGGTGATGTGGTCCATCTGGTAGAGCACACGTCACAATGTGAAAGGACCCAAATTCAAGCCCCCTTGTTCCACCTGCAGGGGGGAAACTACACAAGTGGTGAAACAGTGCTGCAGGTCTGTCTCTCTCTCCCCACCCCCACTTCCCCTATCCTTATGAATTTTTGTCTTTTCTCTGTCCAGTAAATAAATAAAATGTGACCAAAATAAGGCATGTTAAAAAATAAGAAGCTGGGGAGTTGGGCTGTAGCGCAGTGGGTTAAGTGCATGCGGTGTTATGTGCAAGGACCAGCCTAAGGATCTCGGTTTGAGCCCCCAGCTCCCCACCTGCAGGGAAGTCGCTATCTATCAGGTTTCTATCTTTCTCTCCCCCTCTCTGTCTTCCCCTCCTCTCTCCATTTCTCTCTGTCCTATCTAACAATAACAACATTAATAACAACTATAATAAGTGGTCTGGGAGGTGGCACAGTGATAAGGCTTTGGACTCTCAAGCATGAGGTCCTGGGTTCGATCCCCAGCAGCACATGTGCCAGAGTGATGTCTGGTCCTTTCTCTCTCCTCCTATCTTTCTCATTAAAAAACAACAACAACAACAACAAAAACTATAATAACTACAACAACAATAATAAAAAAAACAGAGCAGAGAGAACACCCCAGGAGGTGGTACAATGGATAAAGCATTGGACTCTGAAGCAAAGGTTCAGGGTTTGATCTCTGGCACTGCATGTGGTTCTCTCTCTCTGTCTCTTCATCTCTCTTTCCTTAATAAAAATAAAGAAATAAAAAATAAGAAGTTACACATCAGTGATTCTGTAATGCTAAATATTTTGATTTATATTTAGAATATACATATGTGGGGGTGTGTATACAAATGCTTTTGACATCTTAGAAAATGTGTAGTTGGCACAGTGGATAAAGCACTGGACTCTCAGGAGTGAGGTCCTGAGTTCAATCCCCTGCAGCACATGTACCAGAGTGATGTCTGGTTCTTTCTCTCTCTCCTCCTCTTTCTCATGAATAAATAAATAAATAAAATCTTAAAACAAAAAAAAAGAAAACTATGTTTATGATTAATTTTATGTATGTGTATTAAGGATCAAAATTCCTTAGCCCTGACACAATTTTTAAAAAATTTTTATTTATTTATTATTGAGTAGTAAGAGAGAGAGAGAGAAACTGAGAGGGGAGAGAGAGAGATAGAAATGAAAGAGACTTATCACACCAAAGTAAAAGACTCTGGGGTGGGTGGGTGGGGAGAATACAGGTCCTAAAAGGATAACAGAGGACCTAGTGGGGGTTGTATTGTTATATGGGAAACTGGGGAATGTTATGCATGTACAAACTATTGTACTTACTGTTGAATGTAAAACATTAATTCCCCAATAAAGAAAAAAAAATTAAAAAAAAAGAAAAGAAAGAGACAGCCTGCTTTACCACTCATGATGCTTTCCCCCTGCAGGTGGGGTCCAGGGGCTTGAACCTCTAGGTCCTTGTGCACTGTAATGTGTGAGCTTAACCAGGTGCACCATCACCTGGCCTCCAAAATTAATTCAAGATGGACCACAAACCTAAATGTAAAACTAAGACAAAGTTACAGAGATTTTCTATGCTTCCATTTGTATAAAGTTCTAGAACACATAAAACTATCCCTGATAGAAATGAAAATTGGGGAGTGGGGCAGTGGCGCAGCGGATCAAGCGCACGTGGCGCAAAGCGCAAGGACCAGTGTAAGGATCCCGGTTTGAGCTCCCAGCTCCCCACCTGCAGGGGAGTCGATTCACAAGTGGTGAAGCAGGTCTGCAGGTGTCTCTCTTAATATCCACCTCTCTGTCTTCCCCTCCTCTCTCCATTTCTCTCTGTCCTGTCCAACAACAATGACATCAATAACCACACAATGTTAAACAACAAGGGCAACAACAGGGAAAATAAAAAAAAAAATTACTTAAAAAAAAAAAGAAAAAGAAATGAAAATCAGGGAGTCAGGTGGTAGCGCAGCAGTTTAAGCACAGGTGGTGCAAAGCACAAGGACTGGCATAAGGATCCTGGTTCGAGCCCCTGACCCTGCAGGGGGTTTGCTTTATAAGTGGTGAAGCAGGTCTGCAGGTGTCTTTTTCTCCCCCTCTCTGTCTTCCCCTCCTCTCACCATTTCTCTGTCCTATCCAACAACAACAACAATAATAAAAACAATAATAATAACTACACCAATAAAACAACAAGGGCAACAAAAAGGGAATAAATAAATATAAAAAAAAAAAGAAGAAAATCCTAACAGTGACTGCCGAGGGTAAGCAAGGTGAATGGGAGAAGGAAATTATTTGGGGTGATTACGTATATCATGTGTGTTAAAAAATTACACACACACACACACACACACACACACACACACACACACACACACTCATTCACCACAGCACTACTCAGCTACTCAGCTCTGGCTTGTGGTGGTGCAGGGGACTGAACCCGGGACTTTAGGGACTCAGGTCTTCTGCATATCCATTATGATATCTCCATAGCCCAGCCCCCCCTCTATATATGTATATATATATATATATATATTTTTAAATTTTTTGTGTTTATTTATTTTCCCTCTTGTTGCCCTTGTCGTTATTGTTGTTGTTATTGTTGTTGCTATTGATGTCATCGTTGTTGGATAGGACAGAGGGAAATGAAGAGAGGAGGGGAAGACAGAGAGGGGGAGAGAAAGACAGACACCTGCAGACCTGTTTCACTGCTTGTGAAGCGACTCCCCTGCAAGTGGGAAGCCGGGGGCTCGAACCAGGATCTTTATGCTGGTGCTTTGCGCCACATGCACTTAACCCGCTGCGCTACCACCCAACTCCCTCTCTTTATATTTTTAATGATTCATTTTATTTTATAGGATAAATGAGAGAAAAAGGAAGTAAAAACATCTCCCCAGTACATATAGCACAGGGGATCAAACTGATAGTCTCAGACATGTAAGTCCTACACTTCAACTGAGCAATTTCCTGGGATTAATGATCTATATCCCAATAGATACAGATATATAGTATTTCGTATTTATAAAATTCACCAAATGTTTTCACTGAGTACAAATTTGAATTCTTAAAGAATAATTTTAAAAAATTTTTATATATGTTTATTTATTTATTTATTTTCCCTTTTGTTGCCCTTGTTGTTTAAAGAATAAATTATTATAGTGGCTCAGGAGGTAGTGTAGTGAATTAAACCTTGGATTCAAAAAGTATGAGGTCCCAAGTTGGATCCTCAACAATGCATATGCCAGAGTAATTTTCTGGTTCTCTCTCTCCCTCTCTCTCATTAATAAACAGAAAAAAGAAAAGGAAAAAAAAAAAAGAAAGAAAAAAACTTAGGGCCAGTGAAATAGCTCACTTGAATACTGTGCTACTTTGCCATGTGCATAACCCAGGTTCATGCATGATCCAGGTTCAATCCTGGCCTCCCACTGCATTGAAGGAGGTGATGTGATCTCTTTTATTGTCTCTCAGCTTCTGGCTCTATCTTAAAAAATAAAAAATAGGGGCTGGGCAGTAGCGCAGTGGGTTAAGTCACATGGCACACACAAGGACTGGCAGAAAGATCCTGGTTCAAGCCCCCAGCTCCCCACCTGCAGGGTGTGGCTTCGCAAGTGGTATCATTCTCTTCTCCTCTCTGTTTTCCCCTCCTTTCTCGATTTCTCTGTCTTATCCAACAACAACAAAAGCTATGACAACAATAATAATAACATCAACAACAAGGGCAACAAGATGGGGAAAAATGTCCGCCAGGAGCAGTGGATTTGTGGTGCAGGCACCAAGCCCCAGTGATAATCCTGGAGGCAAAAAAAAAAAAAAAGTAGAAAGTAAACATAAGTGGTCCAGGAGGTGGTGTAGTGGATAAAGCATTGGATTCTCAAACGTGAGGTCCTGAGTTCAATCCCCAGCAGCACATGTACCAGAGTGATGTCTGGTTCTTTCTCTCTCTCCTCCTATCTTTCTCATAAATAAATAAAATCTTTAAAAAAAGTAAACATAAAATATTAAACTCTAGCTAATGATATGCATGCTGAAATGTCTAGGTCAAATATATGGATGTTCACAACTTTAAAAAGGCACTGAAAATAAGGCAAATTAATACAATGATGGATAGAGACAAATACCATGGATGTACACTGTAGAGTTTATGTAGTGTGTATCTGAATCCTTACTATATTTTCCAAATTTTCGGGGGCCAGGTGGTGGTGCACCTGGTTAAGCGCACATGTTAAAATGTGCAAGGACCTGGGTTCCAGCTCCTGTAGGGGAAAAGCTATATACAAGTGGTACAGTTCTGTAGGTGTTTCTATCTCCCCCTTTCCTTTTTTTTTTTTTAAATTTATTTCTTTATTGGGGAATTAATGTTTTACATTCAACAGTAAAGACAATAGTTTGTACATGCATAACATTCCCCATTTAACAATACAACCCCCACTATGTCATTCATCATCTTTCATGGACCTGTATTCTCCGCACCCACCCACCCACCCCAGAGTCTTTTACTTTGGTGCAACCTCTCAATTATTTCTGACCGTCTCTATTCAATACAGATTTAAAAACAAAAACAAAAAAGGGAACCAAATTTTGTTTGACTATGTCCATAATAAAAAATTGGGGGAAATAGTCCTATAATTGAAATGAAGTTGGCTAAAATTAGGTTTCTAAGTTTATGTGCGAGCTAGCAAAGAGCACATACCCTACTGTTATAGTTTGTTGGGAAATTGTGAGGATGTGGTTGAGCTTGGCAGGGCTTGACTTGAGGGGACATCCATCCTTTCGTCTTATCAGACTTATTATCTACATAATCATTGTTTTGCCTGAAAGATCCCCACCCATTCCATTCTTTTGATCTATCTTCTTTCTATCCTCAAGACCCTCCTTGCCTGCAAGGTATTATTAACCCCACCAGTTAAAACCCTTGCAACAGTTGCTAAGGAAGTTCCTACCTTTCCAGCGCCTTTTGCCTTTCTCCACCCCCTTTCCTAGCCATTTCTGTTTCTGACTTGCCACTTCTGGGTCTGTCCTTTAAAAGCCTTGGCTCTCTGATCAATAAAGAACTGAATTGCCTTGCCACCACGAGTCTGTTCCTGAGTCATCTCCCTCTCTTCGCTGAGTGAATAGCAGCCCAGGCTGGCTCTGGTCACATTCTCTCCAACCCAGAGAGTACGCACCCAAGAAGAGGCACCCCGACACTAGCCCGTCAATAGTTTCACAAAAGTTGGACTTTGCCAATGAGCTGCCTTGTTGGTTTTGAAAAGAACCCTAGTGAGGTGTGTTCACTCATACTTAAGTTATTTCCTACATTTTAAGTTTTAGGGGTTGGGTGGTGGTGCACCTGCTTGAGCACACACATTACAGTGTGCAAGGACCTGGATTCAAGCCCTAGTCCCTATCTGCAGGGGGGAAGAAGCTTCAGGAGCAGTGAAGCAATGCTACAGTTCTCCCTCTCTGTGACCCTTTTCCCTCCCAATTTGCTTTTTTTAAATATTTTTTCTATAATTTTTAAAAAAAAAATATTTTATCCATTTCACTTTAATGAAAGAAAGCTGTAGAGACGAGAGCACTGTTCAAGCCCATTTTATGGTGCTGGGGATTGAATCTGGGGCCTTGCAGTCTTAGGCATGAAAATCTTTTGGCATAACCATTATGCTATCTTTTCAGCCCCCAATTTGTCTTTATAAATTTTTTTTAATGATTAAAAATAAATAAATCAGATTCAGTAGCCTGGGAGATAGTACAGTGGATAAAGTGGTAGACTCTAGCACAAGGTACCAAGTTCAATCCCCAAAATCCAAGTGCCAGAATGATACTCTGCTTCTTTCTCTTTCTTCCTCTAATAAATAAACAAATATTTTTTGTTGTATGCTTTACATTGGGTTGTTCTAGCTCTCCCCCGCCAAGAAAACTGCATCAGTCCTGCTAGTTTCGTGGGCCCACTTGGCCCCGCCCCTAGGAACCCCGAGAGAGTGCCAGAGTTCCAGAGTTCGAGAGTTGGAGAGTTGCAGAGTTCGAGAGTGCTTGGTGTCGCTGCAGGGAAAGAGGCAGCAGAGTTCTGTTTGGTGATTAGTTTGGTTTAGTTTATGAACTGTTGTTCCTGAATAAAGAAATACAGCTTCCCTGCCCAGCCGTTGTCTCCGCGTCTCTGTTACCCGCCCCGTGAAGCTAGCCCAGCCAGGTAGAGCCACCGAATTTTAACAACAATTTTTTTAAAGAATTTAATTATTTATTAATGAGAAAGATAGGAGAAAGAGAAAGAACCAGATATCACTCTGGTACATGTGCTGCTGGGGGTTGAGCTCGGGACCTCATGCTTGAGAATCCAATGCTTTATCCACTGTGCCAACCCCCCAGACCACAACAAACAAGTATTTTGTAAATAATGAGATTCAGTGTGCCTGCTGGTGGCACACCTGGTTGAGCACAGATGTTACAATGCACAGAGATCCAGGTTTGAGCCCCGAGTCCCTATCTGTAGGGGGAAAGCTTTGTGAGTAGTGAAGCAGGGCTGCAAATTTCTCTATCTCTTATTTCTATATTGGCTAGAGATAAAGAGAAATGGGGGGGTACACGGTGGCACACCTGGTTAAGTGAACACATTACAGGTTCAAGGCCCTGGTCCCTACCTGCAGGGGGAAAACTTCATGAGTAATGAAGCAGGGCTGCAGGTGTCTGTCTCTTTTTCTCTCCCTCTCTCCTACTTCCCACTGAATTTCTCTGTTTCTATCAAGTAATAAAAACATTTTCTATTAACAACTACATGCCACCAAGCCAGAGAACCTGGAAGAAATGAATGATTTCCTAGATACCTACTAACTTCCAAAACTAAGTCAAGAGGAAGTAGATAACATCAACAGGCCCATCATAGCTAATGAAATTGAAACAGTTATCAAAAATCTTCCCAAAAAGAAAAATCCTGAACCAGATGGTTTTACAAATGAATTCTACAAAACCTTCAAAGAAGAATACCTCTACTTTTTTTAAGTCTTCCAGAAGATTGAAGACACTGGAATACTCCCTTCCAGCTTCTATGAAGCCAACATCACTCTAATACCAAAAGCAGAGAGGGACACACCAAAAAAGAAAATTACAGACCAATATCTCTGATGAACATAGATGCGAAAATATTAAACAAAATTCTAGCCTACCGTATACAGCAATATATTAAAAAGATAGTTCATCATGACCAAGTGGGGTTTATCCCAGGCATGCAAAGTTGGTTTAATATACGTAAATCAATCAACGTGATCCACCACATCAACAAAAGCAAGACCAAAAACCACATGGTCATATCAATAGGTGCAGAGAAAGCCTTTGACAAAATACAACATCCCTTTATGATCAAAACACTACAAAAAATGGGAATAGATGGGAAATTCCTCAAGATAGTGGAGTCTATATATAGCAAACCTACAGCCAATATCATACTCAATGGTCAAAAACTGGAAGCATTTCCCCTCAGATCAGGTACTGGACTGGGCTGCCCACTATCACCATTACTATTCAACATAGTGTTGGAAGTTCTTGCCATAGCAATCAGGCAGGAGCAAGGAATTAAAGGCATACAGATTGGAAGAGAAGAAGTCAAACTCTCCTTATTTGCAGATGACATGATAGTATACATAGAAAAACATAAGAAATCCAGCAAGAAGCTTTTGGATATCATCAGGCACTACAGTAAAGTGTCAGGCTACAAAATTAACATACAAAAGTTAGTGGCATTCCTCTATGCAAACACTAAGTTAGAAGAAATTGAAATCCAGAAATCAATTCCTTTTACTATAGCAACAAAAACAATAAAATATCTAGGAGTAAACCTAACCAAAGAAGTGAAAGACTTGTATACTGAAAATTATGAGTCACTACTCAAGGAAATTGAAAAAGACACAAAGAAGTGGAAAGACATTCCATGTTCATGGTTTGGAAGAATTAACATCATCAAAATGACTATACGACCCAGAGCCATCTGCAAATTTAATGCTATTCCCATCAAGATCCCAAGCACATTCTTTAGGGGAATAGAACAAATGCTACAAATGTTTATCTGGAACCAGAAAAGACCTAGAATTG
The DNA here is from genome assembly GCF_950295315.1 of Erinaceus europaeus. Lineage (NCBI taxonomy): Eukaryota > Metazoa > Chordata > Mammalia > Eulipotyphla > Erinaceidae > Erinaceus > Erinaceus europaeus. The sequence continues at coordinate 42,994,947 of NC_080174.1, read as the reverse complement.
CCAAAACAATCTTGAGAAGAAAGATAAGAACTGGAGGCATCACACTCCCAGATATCAAATTGTATTATAGGGCCATTGTCATCAAAACTGCTTGGTACTGGAACATGAATAGACATACTGACCAGTGGAATAGAATTGAGAGCTCAGAAATGAGGCCCCACACGTATGGACATCTAATCTTTGACAAATTGGCCCATACTATTAAATGGGGAAAGCAGAGCCTCTTCAACAAATGGTGTTGCAAACAATAGGTTGAAACATGCAGAAGAATGAAACTGAACCATGTATTTCACCAAACACAAAAGTAAATTCCAAGTGGATCAAGGTCTTGGATGTTAGACCAGAAACTATCAGATACTTAGAGGAAAATATGGGCAGAACTCTTTTCCGCATAAATTTTAAAGACATCTTCAATAAAACGAATCCAATTACAAAGACTAAGACAAGCATAAACCTATGGGACTACATCAAATTAAAAAGCTTCTACACAGCTAAAGAAACTACTACCCAAACCAAACGATCACTCACAGAATGGGAGAACATCTTTACATGCCATACATCAGACAAGAGGCTAATAACCAGAATATATAAAGAACCTGCAAATCTCAACAACAATAAAACAAATAACCCCATCCAAAAATGGGGGGAGGACATGGACAGAATATTCCCCACAGAAGAGATCCAAAAGGCCGAGAAACACATGAAAAAATGCTCCAAGTCTCTGATTGTCAGAGAAATGCAAATCAAGACAACAATGAGATACCACTTCACTCCTGTGAGAATATCATACATCAGAAAACGTAATAGCAGTAACTGCTGGAGAGGTTGTGGGGTCAAAGGAACCCTCCTACACTGTTGGTGAGAATGTCAATTGGTCCAACCTCTGTGGAGAACAGTCTGGAGAAATCTCAGAAGGCTAGAAATGGACCTACCCTATGACCCTGCACTTCCTCTCCTGGGGATATATCCTAAGGAACCCAACACATCCATCCAAAAAGATCTGTGTACACATATGTTCTTGGCAGCACAATTTGTAATTGCCAAAACCTAGAAGCAACCCAGGTGTCCAACAACAGATAAGTGGCAGAGCAAGTTGTGGTACATATAGACAATGGAATACTACTCAGCTGTAAAAAATGGTGACTTCACCGTTTTCAGCCGATCTTGGATGGACCTTGAAAAATTCATGTTAAGTAAAATAAGTCAGAAACAGAAGGATGAATATGGGATGATCTCACTCTCAGGCAGAAGGTAAAAAACAAGATCAGAAAAGAAAACACAAGTAGAACCTGAACTGGAATTGGTGTATCGAACCAAAGTAAAAGACTCTGGGGTGGGTGGATGGGGAGAATACAGATCCAAGAAGGATGACAGAGGACCTAGTGGGGGTTGTATTGTTATATGGAAAACTGGGAAATGTTATGCATGTACACACTACTGTATTTACTGTTGAATGTAAAACATTAATTCCCCAATAAAGAAATAAAAAAAAAAAACCCAACATATTCTACAAAAAAAAGAAGTTTTCCACCTGCAGGTAGGGCCCGGAGGCTTGAAGCTGGCACCTTGCGCACGTTAGTATATGCACTTAATCAGGTGTGCCACTGCTTGACCCACCCCCTCTGGTGTCTCTATTTCTCTCTCCCTCTGTACCTCCACCTACCCTCTCAATTTCTGGCTTTTTCTATCTAACAAATAAAGATAATATAAAGTTTTAATAAATTTAAAAAAAAAGTTGGTGCTGTTTGGTGGTATACCTGGTTGAGTTCACACACTACCATGCATCAAGGACCAGGGTTTAAACCCCCACTCCTCATCTATAGGGAGGGATCTTCATGAGTAGTGAAGCAGGTCTGCAGGTGTCTCTCTCGCTCTCTTCTTATCCCCCCTTCCACTCTTAATTATGGCTACTGGGAGCAATAAATTCATAGCGCCAAGCCCCAGTGATACCCCTGGTGGCAATAAAAATAGTAGTAAATTTTAAAAAGTAAAAAAAAAAAAAAAAATGGGGCCAGGTGGTGGCGTACCTGGTTGAGTGCACATGTTACAATGCACAAAGACCCAGGTTTGAGCCCCTGGTACCCACCTGTAGGGGGAAAGCTTTGCAAGTGGTGAAGCAGGACTGCAAGTGTCTCTCTGTTTCTCTTCCTGTCTATCATCCCCTTCCCTCTTGATTTCTGGCTGTCTCTATTCAATAAATAAAGAAATATTTTTAAAAAATTTTAAAAATTATTGATATTCACACAAGCAAGTATAAACGCAAAGAAAAAAAACATTTTCTTTTTTAAAATCTTTTTAAATTTTTTATTATCTTTATTTATTAATTCGATAGACATAGCCAGAAATCAAGAGGGAAGGGGGTGATAGCGAGGGATAGAGATAAGAGATAAGAGAGACACCTGCAACAGTACTTCACCATTTGCAAAGCTTTCCCCTTGCAGGCGGGGACCAGGGGCTTGAACCTGGGTCCTTGAGTATTGTAATATGTGCGCTCAACCAGGTGTGCCACCACCTGGCCCCCCAAAAAACTTTTTCCACCAGGGTTATCACTGGTGCTTGGTACCAGTGCTACAAATCCATTACTTCTGGTGACCATTTCTCCTCTTCCTTCCTTCCTTTCTTTTTATTAGGCCAGCTAAAAATTGAGAGAGGAGGGGAAGACAGAGATACCTGCAGACCTGCTTCACCACTTACAAAGTGTTTCCCCTGCAGATGGGGTGTAAGGTCTTAAACCCAAGTTCTTGTGCATGGCAATGTGTGTACTTACCTGGATGTGCCACTGCCCAGCCCCCGTAAACAAAGGATTTTTTTTTCTCTCTCTCTTTTGCCTCCAGGGTTATCGCTGGGGCTCGGTGCCTGCACTATGAATCCACTGCTCCTGGAGGCCATTTTCCCCATTTTGTTGCCCTTGTTGTTGTTGTTATTGTTGCCATTGCTGTCTTTGCCTTTGGACAGGACAGAGAGAAATCGAGAGAGATGGGGAAGACAGAGAGGAGGAGAAAGACAGAAACCTGCAGACCTGCTTCACCACCTGTGAAGCGACCCCCCTGAAGGTGCGGGGTTGGGGGCTCGAACCAGGATCCTTAGGTTGGTCCCTGCACTTTGTGCCATGTGTGCTTAACTGACTAGGACTAAACCTTTATATTAAGGACTAACCCTTTATTGTCACAGTTCATAAAGATTTTTTTTGGGGGGTTATACATTCTTTAAGCTCTGTATATAAACATACTAGAACATGAAACTTATAATTATACATAGGAAATAAAGACACTGTTATATATATATATGAAACTCGTAATTAAACATGGTAAAAATGGTCTCTCCTTTTTTCTATCCTTTATAAATTCTTTCTTCCTTCCTTTCTTTCTCTCTCTCATTCCTTTTTCCCTCCATTCCTCCCTTCCTTCCTTCCCACCAGGGTTTCACTGCTCCAGGTTGACTTATTTAGAAAGAGACAGAGACAAAGGGGGAAAAAAACCAGCACCAAAGCTTCCTTATTGTGATCTAGCTCAAGTTCAAACTTGAGTCACAAACATGGCAAAGCAGGAATCCTCACAAGGAAGTGCTGGCACTGGGAATGGTTTCTTACTATTGAAAAGATCAAAATCACAAAAATAAAATCAAGGATGTGATATAAATAACTTCAAAAATCCAAACAATCAAGGCATAGCCAGGGAACAATACATGTTTTATATCCATCCAGGTGTTACAATAGGAAATAGCAGAATCTGTATATATCACAACTAATGAGATATTTTACAATTCAACAGGTTCTCGATATACATACTGAAATGCAAGCAATTACAGATTTTAAGAGGAAATGGCTTATTCACATCATTCATAGTCAATGAAAACTGTACCTCTCCTGCTGATACTCGGTTCTACAGTAGGTGCACTTCACGACAGGGTGTGCAATCCGACATTCCTGGAATGAAATTAGGATATGATTTTAAAAGGCAGCCAGAATCCAAAAAGCCTTCAATGAGAGACAGAAGACCTGGGTACTATTATAGCAGCGTAGCCCTTATGCTTGAGTCACTTAAACTTTCTATATCTAATTTTGTTCTCTGTAATATTTTCATACCTGCCCTGACTTGGTATAAGACCTGAAAAATTATTATGGGGGGAGGCATGATTATGCACACGTTTCAGCGCACAAGGACCCAGGTTCCAGTCTCCGTTCCACACCTGCAGGGGGAAAGCTTTGCGAGTGGTGAAGGAGTGATGTAGGTGTCTCTTTGTCTCTTTCCCTATCTCCCCCTACCCTCTTGATTTATGGCTCTCTATCCAATAAATAAGGATAATTTTTAAAAAATTATGAAACTAGTCATCAATGGTAAAAAATAATTACTTTTTTAAAACTTATTTATTAATGGATAGAGGCAGAGAGACATTGAGGGGGGAGACAGAGATGGAGAGAGACTGTGACACCTGCAGCCCTGCTTTACCACTTGTGAAGCTTTCTCCCTGCAGGTGGGGAGCAGGGGCTTGAACTCTGGTATTTGCACACTGTAGTGTAAGCACTTAACCAGGTGCGCCACCGCCTGGCCCCCTAAAACATAATTTCTATAAATAAGTCTCGGACCAGGGATCATAAGTCCTGGATTCTTGTCACGGTTTCCCTATTACTATGGTGGGATTTGTGAGCAGGTTCAAGTGATGAATTAAAATAAATGTATATGGGGGCAAGGCGGTGGCACACATAGTACATAACACAAGGACCAGTGCCAGGATGCTAGTTCGAGCCCCCGGCTCCCCACCTGCGGGGCGGGGGGGGGGGGTCATTTCACAAGCAGTGAAGCATGTCTGCAGGTGTCTCCCCATTTTCTCTCAACTTCTCTCTGGCCTAGCCAAAAAATCGGGGGGGGGGGGGGAAAGGGCCACAGGAGCAGTATATTTTTAGTGCTGGGATGGAGCCCCAGTGATAACCCTGGTGGCAAATAATAATAAATACATATATTTAGGCCAAGGAAAGGCACTCTCAAACATGTGAGACCTCTCATACCTGGTAAAGAGTGACAACAAATGGCCATTTGAGGTAAATGACATACACTTATGAGTTACTCATATTAGAGGCACGATCTGGGGCTACTTCATCATCACTCTCCAGTAGGATTGACAACTTTTTAACTGTACCTGTGTACGCTTAAATAGGCAAAGCAGGATGAAGCAACTTAAAAACGAAAAAGAGAAGTTGGACCTTCAGGGGTAAAACCCGTTCAGCATTTGGTTAGGATGAGGGCCGAGGTGCACCAACGGGGTGCTGCAAAAACATGCCTCTGCTTCGTCCACTTGGTCCTGGGGACTTGTCTTTAAAAAGCCTCGTCTTCCACTCAAGCCCAGTGCCCCACGGCGCGAGTTCCAGACGCGGCTCCCTGCACCCAACTCGAGTTGGGAGGGGGAGAGGTTGGGATCGCCAAACAGGCGACCCCGGGCGACCGAAAGCCGGCCGGGCGCAATCTAGGGCACAGCTGATGCTGAACCAGCCGGGGGCCCGCTGTCCCTCCCGCCACCTCCCCGGTCCGAGGACAATCTCGCGGTTGCTAAGCACCCGAACACGCCGGCCGCGGGGCCCCGATCGGCCCGGCACTGCCCACGTGCCCCGCGAGCCCTCGACGGGCTCAGTCCCGCCCCTGTGCCAGGCGGCCCTGCCACGCCCTGCCACCAGGAACCCCAGGGGCGTCCCCACAGGACCTGCGGGCCGCGCCTCCAGTGCCCTAGTTCCCGGCCGCCGCCCCAGCCCGCGCACCTTGCACAGCTGCTGCCCCTGAGACAGCGCCTCGAAGGGGAAGCGCTGGTGGCACTTGGTGCAGGCGTAGAGGGCCGCCATGTCCACCCAGGGCCGTGCCGACCACCCCGCCGGCCGGGCCCGCTGCTTTATCTGACAGGCTGAGGTATTAGCAGGCGGCAGCAGGCTGCGGGCTGCAGCGGGCGGGCGAGCCGGAGGGTCCGGGCGGACCGGGGCGGGCACAGTGCCTCTAGGTGCCCGTTTACTGGTTTATTCTGACGTCCATCAAGTGCGAGTGGGCGGAACACGGAGCTTCTGGCGGCTCTGATTCGAGCCGGACTGGAGTACGCCACTGTGACGCGCGAGGCCTTGATTATGTAAAGCGCAGTCACGCGGGGGCGCCGCTGGGAGGGGCTGTCTCTCGCCCGGGGCCTCTACCGCAACCAATCTCCTCCCACTTCTCTCTCTGTTCCCGTGCTCGCCCCGCCTCTCCCAGATCGCGGCCTTTGCGTACTTATCGCGATACTTTCTCAGACTTGTGATGTTTTGGTTTCCATGGAGCTGCCCTCTGGAAGCTGCAGGGGCCGGGTGGGGCCGGGTGCTGAGCGTCGGTGGTCTAGACCGCGCCCATCACGCTGAGCCTGAAGGAGCAGGGATTTTGAGAGAACTCTTCCATCAAGGCGGGCAGGAGAGGGAGCCGAGGAAGCCACGAGAGGCAACTTAGGCGTTGTCTCTTTGAAACCCCTAAGAAGACGGAGAGTGCTGGGGAGCTAGGGGAAAGAAGAGTCACTGAAAAGGGGCAGCCCTGGAGAGCAGCCCTGTGTCGTAGAGTGCTGACAGCCTCTCCAGGAGGCAGAAGATCCTTGGCAAAGGGAGGCACGCTGTCCCTGAGAGCGCTCTGCTCAGCGCCCTCTCAGTGAGATGCTGGCCGAGGGCGGCTTCCTAGAGTGTATTCATCTCAACCAGCTGTCATTTCCTGGCGGGCCCGACCTAGGCAAACCACGCCCCCTGGCTGCTGGGCCTCTTCCGCTCGCGGGCTGGTACATCTGGGGACTGACTGTCCAGGGAATTATGAACTTTTTGTTTTGGAGACATTGTCAAAGCTTCTTGCAGTACTGACCTTTCACAATCTACCCTTATAGCTGCTTAAGGGCATCGATTCCTAGTTGCAGTTTGCTTCAGTGTGTATTTTTAAATTTTAATTAATTATTTATTTATTTCCTCCAGGGTTATTGCTGGGGCTGGGTGCCTGCACTAGGAATCCACTGCTGCTGGAGGCTATTTTCCCCCTTATTGCACTTGTTTATCCTTGTTATTGTTGTTATTATTGTTGTTGCCGGTGTTGTTATTAGGACCGAGAGAAATCTAGAGAGGAGGGGAAGACAGAGACGGGGAGAGAAAGGCACCTGCAGACCTGCTTCACCGCTTGTGAAGCGACCCCCTACAGGGGAGGGTCCGGGGCCTCGAAGCGGGGATTCCTGCGCTGGTCCTTGGGATTCGTGCCACATGGCTTAACCCACTGCGCTCCGCCGGACCCCTAATTTTATTTATTTATTTATTTATTTATTTATTTATTTATTTATTTATTTATTTATTTATTTATTTACAATTGAAGGCATACTTGTGACTTCCAGAACCCTGCCCCAACAAACTTCATTGTTTGAAAGCCAACCTCCTCTTCTGGGCTTGTCAAAGACAAGCCTACAGGTGTAGGCTCTGCAGTTAGAACAACCTTGAAGTTTCTGAATCACTGCTCCACTTTTATTAGCTGTGCAACCTTGAACTTCTAAACTTCTCAGAGACTCGCTTCCTCAATTGTACAGATGGGTTGTTGGGAAGATCAACAGTGTTGGGTGTGGCTGGTGGGGGGGAATGTTTAACGGGTAAGGGAAATGTTTTGGAACTAAAGAGAGGTACCAAAGTGCAAAAGCACCAACTGCCAACCACTTGTTAATTTTGAGAGGAGGTGCAAAGCTACTGTTTCATAAATATGGCTCTAAATTAACAGTAAATATACACATTTCATTCACATCTTCAACACCAAAAAGGTTTCCTACCACTACAGAACTAACTAGGGATACTGGTAAATAGTTCACATTATTAGTTACTTTGCAGCTTCTCAACTTCGTGCACTTGCAGTTTCACTGTTCCAACTGACTTAAAAAATTTCAGGGTGGTCTAGGAGGTGGTGCAGTGGATACAGCATCGGACTCTCAAGCATGAGGTCCTGAGTTCAATCCCTGGTAGCACATGTGCCAAAGTGATGCCTGGCTCTTTCTGTCTCCTCCTATATTTCTCATTAATAAATAAATAAAATCTTTTTAAAAATTAAAAGAAAACAATTTCAGGGATTGGTGGTGATACTTCCTGTAGAATACACAGGACCTAGGTTCAAGCCCAGGGTTTCTACCTTGGGGGTGGGGGAATTACCTGGTGTGTGCATAGGGGGTGAAGCAGTACTGGAGGTGTTTTTCTTTTTCATTTGCTCTTTATTTTCCCCTTCCTTCTTGATTACGCTCTTCCTCTAGCCAATACATAAAGAAATTTTTTAAATTCAGTTGCAGATAGAGGGAGAAACACTCACAGCACCCCACCTCCTTATGAGTTCTAAGGCGCTCCCATGTGTGGGCCTGGGCTAACACCCGTTCCTCTGGCAAGACAAGGTTAACTTACTACCTGGTGAACTATCTCCCAGTACTCAATTGTTTGCTTTAAAAAGGTTAAATTTTACACCTATGGAGTACGATTTTTCCAGGAAAAGCCTTGTTTTCAATTGTGTGTATAAGTGTTCTTATCAGAATATCTAGATTCTTTTACTTGGAAGAACTGAATATTTTCTTGACATGTTTCTGTGTTCATGTTTGGAAACAGTGTGAATACAAGCTTTACATTCATAAAGAATGTGTGGTGGCGCAGTGGGTTAAGCCCACGTGGTGCAAAGCACAAGGACCAGTGTAAGGATCCCGGTTCAAGCCCCCGGCTCCCCACCTGCAGGGGAATCACTTCACAGGCGCTGAAGCAGGTCTGTAGGTGTCTCTCTTTCTCTCCCCTCCTCTCTCCATTGCTCTCTGTCCTATCCAACAACGACGACATCAATAATAACTACAACAATAAAAAAACTAAGGACAACAAAAGTGAATAAATAAATATATATATATATATATATATAGAAATTTAGCACTGGATATCAAGGATCAGAAGCCAGGACCTTGTGCCTAGTTGAGTCTCAGGGTTGGAAGATAAACTTCAGACACCCTTGCTGGTGAAATGAAGAGGTCTAAAGATGGACACAAACACAGACACCCAACCTGCAGTGGGCTGTGTTAAGTGTGTGTGATCCCATCCAGGACTCCAATGGGGTATTTATTGACAAAAGTTTGTATTGCATCAGAGCATAGAACAAGAAATATCAAAAGCATTTTTGCAGGGGTACACAAAACAAGACAGTTATTGCAAGACCACCATGGCACTGTGATGTAATCCTCTGGCTACACAGTAAGTATTATCTCTACATCATGCATTCCATGATCTGTGAGGGGTGGTGGTGTTTGCCTCAGTATGCAGCTTTAGGCCTTTTGCCTGGGGGATAGGGTGGGAGTGTTGACCCAAACTGCTCATTAGTTTAAGACACGCACCAGATGTTTGTCAGAGAACAGGATTCATAGCTAGAGGGGGGATATGAGAGACTGTAAGTGGTCAGCATTCCTTTTGTTCTATACATAGCTTCTTAGTAATTAGGAAAATAGCTCAGCAGAGAAATCACCAACGTATCAATAAGTAACAAGCATATTATTCAGGGGTCTCTTAACACCTTCACTTGGATCCAGCAGAACCCAGACTGGGGCCTTTCAGAAGTCCCAAAGCTAAGCAAGGAGTCTGTAACAGTCTCACTTGGATTTTTTTTTCCCCCTACTTTCTTCGAAGTTGATGCTGGTGCCCTGAATCATGTAGACATAACCTCTCCTATTCACACAAATACCCCAACCTGGAGTTCAGGGATCTATGTTACTACTGTTTCCAATTCTGATCTCTACTATATACTTAGTTTTGCAAACGCTTACTGATTTGTTTTATACCCATTAGACTGGAATTACAGAAAGAAAAAGACTATATCTGGAGGTAAGAGCGCTTCCACAGGGCTGATTCACCCACCCTCAAAGAACTAGCTGGGTCCTCTGTATCCTTTATACCTAGTGCAAAGCTAACTAATCCATTCACTCAGTATATTTGGAGCCTCAGGCATGAGAGTCTCTTTTGCATAACCATTATGTTACCTACCCTCTGCCTCACTCAGTATATTTGTACTGTATTTATTATGTGCTGGTTTTCAGCTTATGCAGTAGGAGTATAAAACAGATATTAGGGATTGGGAGGTGGTCCACCTGGTTTGGCTCACATATTACCAAGCATAAGGATGCAAGTTCAAAACCCCAATCCCCAAATGCAGAAGAGAAGTTTCACAGGTGAAACTTCCCCTTCACTCTCAATTTCTCTCTGTCCTATCAAATTAAAAATAAAAGATTTATTTTTTTAAAAAAAGATATAATCCTACGCTTGTGAAATCAACAGACTCATGGTAACCAAAAAGCAAGGATTGTGAATTAAAAGACATACAGTAGGGATAGATGTTGGAACAGGGGAGAAGGTAGAGGCTGTTATTTGAATAGAAAAGGGGGAAAATTTTCTGAGATACCAATAACCAAAGATCAAGTTAGAATTAACCATATGACTTATCCTGTAATGTTCTGGTAGAAGACCTTGAAGTGAAATGTTGTTTGGCGTTTTTAAGAAACAGGAGGAGGGGGGGAAAGAGATGGCTCATTACTTTATGGCATAAACTTTATAATCCATGAGAAACTAGGTTCAAACTCCCAGCCACTACCTGCATAAGGGAAGCTTTGTGGATGTAGAAATGGATAGAAATGGAGTTGGGGAGGGGGGAAAAAAAGAAATGGAATTAGGGAGCTATTCCTAGGATTAAAAACTGGTGCTCAGAGATGCCTGGCACCAAATAGGGAGATTGGTGGCTGAGGTGCACCACTTCTGTGTTTAAGAAACAGCTAAAAAAAAAAATCACGTAAAAACCCACCCATTTACAACTTTGACTTTTTTTTTTAAATAGTTGTAGTTATTATTGTTGTTGCTGTTGGATAGGACAGAGAGAAATGGAGAGAGGAGGGGAAGACAGAGAGGGGGAGAGGAAGAGAGACACCTGCAGACCTGCTTCACCGCCTGTGAAGCGACTTCCTTGCAGGTGGGAGCCAGGCGCTCGAACCGGGATCTTTGCACCCGTCCTTGCGTTTTGCGCCACTTGCGCTTAACCCGCTGCGCTACCGCCCCACTCCCAACTGTGACTTCTTGAGTTGATGTTGCCCAAAGGAAACTGGAACAACAGCAGGAAGACCCGTATTGACATCAAGGACACTGACCTGACCTGGTAACTCAGGATCAAATCTCCCCTCACCACCAAGATATATAAGCAGGGAAATTGAACACCTTAGCCACAGTACCTCTTGCTGGCACAATGAAAACCATACCCTATGCAGAAACTGAGAAATTCAGACAGCAATGACAGAAACTTCAAATGACAGACAGACACAAATCTATAAAAAATGATGGAGATGAGTTCAGAAAACTCATATGTCAACTCAAGAAACTAGAGTTAAAATTCAAGAACTCTGATCATTTTACTAAAAAATTACAAAGAAAAAAAATCCAAACAACTGCATGGCCTAAAGGACATTTTGGATGTAGTTCAGATTGAGGTAAGAGGCCTCATAAATAGACTTAATCAGGTGGAGGAGAGAATATCAATGCTAGAAGACACAACTAACACACATTGTGAACTTAAAACTCTTGGAAAGGAAAGGTTTAGGAAAAATGAAGCACTTCTCTACGAAATAGCAGACTCCATCAGAAAGATGAACATCAAAGTTACTGGGATCCCTGAGGAAGAAGAAGAGAGAAGAGAACATATTTAAAGAAATATTAGGGGGGGGGTAGGGCGGTAACGCAGTGGGATAAGTGCACAGGGCACTAGGAGCAAAGACTGGCACAAGGATCCTAGTTCAAGCCCCCGGCTCCCCACCTTCAGGGGGTTCGCTTTACAAGCAGTGAAGCAGGTCTGCAGGTGTCTGTCTTTCTCTGCCCCTCTGTCTTCCCCTCCTCTCTCCATTTCTCTCTGTCCTGTCCAACAACAATGACATCAATAACAATAGTAATAACCACAATTATATAAAAAAAAAAACAAGGGCAACAAAAGCGGAAAAAATCTAGTAGAAAAGTTTCCATGTCTGTGCAATGTTCAAACTATAGAAATCCAAGAAGGTGAATACATACCTAAATTCTTGAATCCAAAATGACACACACCAAAACACATCATTGTAAAACTATCCAAAACAGGAACAAGGTAAAAGTATTACAGGTTTCCAGGGAAAGGAAGATAAATATACAAAAGTAGAACCAGTGGGCTTTCATCAGACTTTTAATCACAGACCCTAGAGGCAAGGAGGGAGTAGAATGGCATATTCAAAATATTAAAAGATAAGAATTGCCATCCACAAATTTTGTATCCTGCTAAATTATCCTTCAAATATAAAGGAGAAATAAAGATCTTTTCAAACATTCAGAAACTAAAGGAATTGTCACTACCAAACCTACCTTGCAAGAATTACCAAGACGAGTACCACATGAAAAGAAGCAAAGGAATTCTAACTTAAAAAAATTTTATTGGGGGATTAATGGTTTACAGTCAACAGTAAAATACAATAGTTTGTATATGTGTAAGTTTTCCACATAACAATTCAACTCCCACTAGGTCCTCCTCTGCCATTATGTTTAGGACTTGAGCCCTCACTCCCACCGAGTCTTTTACTTTGGTGCAATACACCAACTCCAGTCCAAGTTCTGCTTAGTGTTTTCCCTTCTGATCTTGTTCAATTTCTGTCTATGAGTGAGATCACCCCATATTCATCCTTTTGTTTCTGTCTTATTTAACATGATTTCTTCAAGCTCCATCCAAGATTAGGCGAAGAAGGTGAAATCACCATTTTTAATAGCTGAGTAGTATTCCATTGTGTATATATACCACAACTTGCTCAGCCACTCATCTGTTGTTGGACACCTGGGTTGCTTTCGGGTTTTGGCTATTACAAATTGTGCTGCTATGAACATAAGTATAAACAAATCATTTTGGATGGGTATGTTTTGTACCTTACAATATATCCCCAGGAGAGGAATTGCAGGGTCATAGGGTAGGTCCATTTCTAGCCTTCTGAGAGCTCTCCAGACTGCTCTCCACAGAGGTTGGACCAATTGATATTCCCACTACCAGTGCAGGAGGGGAGGGTTCCTTTGACCTCACAACCTCTCCAGCATTTGTTGCTGCTACCTTTTCTGATATATGACATTGTCACAGGAGTAAAGTATCTCATCGTCTATGTTTGCATTTCTCTTACAATGACTTGGAGCATTTTTTTTATATGTCTGACTTTTGGACCTCTTCTGTGGTGAATATTCTGTTCATATCCTCTTCCCATTTTTGGATGGTGCCATTTGTTTTCTTGTTGTTGAATTTGGTGAGCTCTTTGTGTATTTTGGTTATTAACCTCTTGTCTAATGTATGGCATGCAAAGATCTCCCATTCTGCAAGGGGTCTCTTTGGGTGGTGGTTTCTTTTGCTGTGCAGAAGCTTTTTTTTAAAATATTTATTCGCTTTTGTTGCCCTTGTTTTATTGTTGTAGTTATTATTGTTGTTGCTTTTGATGTTGTTGTTGTTGGATAGTTCAGAGAGAATTTGAGAGAGGAGGGGAAGAGAAAGAGGGGAGAGAAAGATAGACACCTGCAGACCTGCTTCACTGCTGTGAAGTGACTTCCCTGCAGGTGGGGAGCCAGTGACTTAAACCGGGATCCTTACGCAGGTCCTTGGGCTTTGCACCACCTGCGCTTAACTCGTTGCGCTACTGCCCAACTCCCTGATGGCCTTTTTTTTTTAAGGTTAACTTTAAAAAGACTTTTAGACACAATTTTCATGATAACCACAAAACAGGGATTCGACTTCCGGAGGCGGAGCTACGAGCAGCAGATCGCTTTCTCTCCTCTCCTCTCCTCTCCCGGATCAACTAGGAATACCAAAGGAGACCACCCGGACCGAAACAAGACAGGACTAGAATGACCACAGGAACCCAGTAAATCACCAGTGAGTACAAACACGCGTGGCTGGTGACAGAGAGGAGAGAGGGGCCTAAGGAGAGATTAAGTGACTGCTAACATTCAGCAGTTTATCAGTGGAGACACCAGCTCCAGACTGCTCCACCAACAAGGGGACAGCTGAAGGGAGGAGAGGACTCCCCAGAGACTCACCAAGTGCAACTCTAAGTCTACATTGCTACTACCCTCAGAATCTGGAGCAGCAACAGGGAGGGACATCAGGGGACAGAGATCTAACCGGGAAACTCAGGAGAAGACCTATACCTCCTTGGCATAGCTGAGGGGCTGTGAAAGTCTCTTTGCATAACCACTGGATTATCTCTGCCACACCCAGCTTTATCTCTTGGTCAGGAGTCAGTGATTAAGCGAAGAAGCCTATTGATAGTTTAAAAGCCCTCAGGCACCCATAGCCTACAGGGAAGAAAAAAAAGAGGCTTTTACACCACTGAGCTCCAACTCAGGGATTGAAAAAAAACTGTTAACTTCCACAACGGTAAACCCTTTAATTAAATTACATAGACACAAGTCAATCCAGGCAATAGTGATCAATAATTTGAAAAGTACTGATAAAGGGAACTCATAACATAATATATAAAATGGTTAAAACAACAAGAAAAAATATTGGAGACTCGAACCAGGACAAGAGTCCAGCTAAAAGTCCTCCAGAGGGTGAAGCACAAAATAACGATTTCAACATCCAAACATTAGCTAAGGAAATAATAACAGGAGTGAGTAAAGAATTTGAAAAAATTGTAATCAGAAATGCAGGAACAACAAATGAGAATATGGAAGAAAATTCTAATTATCTCATGGTTATTAGAGAGCTGAAAGCTGAAATCACTGAGCTAAGAAGGCAACTAGCTGAACAAGCTAAAACAGTATCAGAGCAGGGCAACAAAACAGATGAACTCCAGAAAGCAGCAGAGGGCAGAGAGAATAGAATCTACGAGGCTGAAGACAGAATTAGCAAGATTGAGGATGAATTAGAGACAACTAAAAAAGAAGTAAGAGATCTCAAAAAGAGATTAAGAGATGCTGAAAACAACAACAGAGTCCTATGGGATGACTACAAAAGAACCAATATATGCATTATTGGCTTACCAGAGGAAGAAAGAGAAGGAGAGGAAGAAAGCATTCTCCAGGCCATAATAGCTGAAAACTTCCCTAGTCTAGACAATACCAAAGACATAAAGATTCAAGAAGCCCAGAGGGTCCCAAACAGAATTAACCCAGACCTAAAGACACCAAGACATGTCATACTTAGAATGGAAAGGAATAAGGATAAAGAAAGGATCCTCAAGGCTGCAAGAGAAAAACAAAGAGTCACCTACAAAGGAAAACCCATAAGATTAGCAGCAGACTTCTCCAAACAAACACTACAGGCCAGAAGAGAATGGCAAGATATCTATCGAGTGCTCAATGAGAAAGGCTTTCAGCCAAGAATACTATATCCTGCTAGATTGTCATTCAGACTAGATGGAAGCATCAAAACCTTCTCAGACAAGCAACAGTTGAAGGAAGCAACCATCACCAAGCCTGCCCTGAAAGAAGTTCTGAAAGGTCTCCTATAAACAACCAGACCACCACAAATAGGACATCTACCAGAACACTCTAAAACTCTACAAGAATGGCCTTAAAATATCTTCAATCTTTGATATCAATAAATGTGAATGGCCTGAATTCACCTATTAAAAGACACAGAGTAGGAAGATGGATCAGAAAATACAACCCAACAATATGTTGTCTACAGGAAACTCACCTAACACAACAAGACAAACACAGACTTAAAGTGAAAGGATGGAAAACTATCATTCAAGCCAATGGCCCACAAAAAAGGGCAGGAACAGCTATTCTCATATCTGACATGATAGACTTCAAAATAGATAAGATTAAAAAAGATAGGAATGGACACTACTTAATGCTCAGAGGAACAGTCAATCAAGAGGACTTAACAATTATTAACCTCTATGCACCCAATGAGAAGCCATCTAAATACATCAAACTTCTACTGAAAGAGCTACAGCAATATATTAACAGTAACACAATCATAGTAGGGGACTTCAACACCCCACTATCTCAACTTGACAGATCATCCAGGCAGAAAATCAGTAAAGACATATTGGAGCTAAATGAAGAGATAGATAAACTAGAACTATTGGACATTTTCAGAGTAATTCATCCCAAGAAACTGGAATATACATTTTACTCAAATCCACATGGATCATTCTCAAGGATAGACCATATGTTAGGCCACAAAGACAGCATCAGCCTATTCAAGAGCACTGAAATCATCCCAAGCATCTTCTCAGACCACAGTGGAATTAAACTAACACTTAACAATCAACAAAAGATTAGTAACAGTCCCAAAATGTGGAAGCTCAACACTACACTTCTTAACAACTTCTGGGTCAAAAAGGAAATCAAGGAAGAAATCAAAATGTTTCGAGAGTTCAATGAAAATGAAGACACAAGCTATCAAAATATTTGGGACACAGCTAAAGCAGTCCTAAGAGGGAAGTTCATAGCTATACAAACACACATTAGGAAACAAGAAAAGGCACAAATAAACAGCCTGATTGCACATCTCAAAGACCTAGAAGAAGAACAACAAAGGAATCCTAAAGCAACCAAAAGGACAGAAATTACTAAAGTTAGGGCAGAAATAAATAACATTGAGAATAGGAAAACCATACAAAAGATCAATGAATGTAAATGTTGGTTCTGCGAAAGAGTAAACAAAATCGACAAACCTTTAGCCAGACTCACAAAACAAAAAAGGGAGAAGATCCAAATAAATCGGATAGTAAATGAAAGAGGAGATATCACAACAGACACTGCAGAAATTAAACATATCATGTGAGGCTTCTATGAACAACTATATGCCACCAAGCTAGAGAACCTGGAAGAAATGAATGATTTCCTAGATACCTACCAACTTCCAAAACTAAGTAAAGAGGAAGTGGATAACATGAACAGGCCCATCACAGCTAATGAAATTGAAACAGTTATCAAAAATCTTCCCAAAAATAAAAGTCCTGGACCAGATGGTTTTACAAATGAATTCTACAAAACCTTCAAAGAAGAACTAATACCTCTACTTTTAAAAGTCTTCCAGAAGATTGAAGACACTGGAATACTCCCTGCTAGCTTCTATGAAGCCAACATCACCCTGATACCAAAAGCAGACAGGGACACAACCAAAAAAGAAAACTACAGACCAATATCCCTGATGAACATAGATGCTAAAATATTGAACAAAATTCTAGCCAACCGGATACAGCAGTATATCAAAAAGATTGTTCATCATGACCAAGTGGGGTTTATCCCAGGCATGCAAGGTTGGTTTAATATACGTAAATCAATCAATGTGATCCACCACATCAACAAAAGCAAGACCAAAAACCACATGGTCATATCAATAGATGCAGAGAAAGCCTTTGACAAAATACAACATCCCTTTATGATCAAAACACTACAAAAAATGGGAATAGATGGAAAATACCTCAAGATAGTGGAGTCTATATATAGCAAACCTACAGCCAACATCATACTCAATGGTGAAAAACTGGAAGCATTTCCACTCAGATCAGGTACTAGACAGGGCTGCCCACTATCACCATTACTATTCAACACTATTCAACCAACACTATCCAACATAGTGTTGGAAGTTCAAATCCAACAACATATCAAGAAATATTCACTAAAGACAAGTGGGATTCATCCCTGGAAAACAGGGATGGTTTAACATCTGCAAATCAATAAATGTAATTTATCATACAACAAGAAGAAAGATAGAAATCAAATGGTCATATCAATTGACTCTGAAAAAGCATTCAACAACATCCAACACCCATTTATGAAAAAGACCCTCTAGAAACTGGGAATAGAAAGACCATTCCTGGGAGTCTAGTGCAGCCAGCGAAGCGCAGGTGGCAGCAAAGCACAAGGACCAGAGTAAGGATCTGGGTTCCCTGGCTCCCCACCTGAAGGGGAGTCGCTTCACAGGCGGTGAAGCAGGTGTCTATCTTTCTCTCCCCCTCTCTGTCTTCCCCTCCTCTCTCCATAGCTCTCTGTCCTATTCAACAACAACGACATCAATAACAACAACAATAATAACTACAACAACAATAAAAACAAGGGCAATAAAAGGTAATAATAATAATAAAAAGACCATTCCTGGGGGCCGGGCAGTAGCACAGTGGGTTAAACACAGGTGGTGACAAGCGCAGGGACCGGCTAACGATCCCAGTTAGAACCACCTGCTCCCCACCTTCAGGGGGTCACTTCACAAGCAGTGAGGCAGGTGTCTGTCTTTCTCTCCCGCTCTCTGTCTACCCCTCCTCCATTTCTCTCTGTCCTATTCAACAACAATGGTAGCAATAACAATAATTATAACAACAACAATGATAAACAACAAGGGCAACAAAAGGGAAAAATAGCCTCGAGGAGCAGTGGATTCGTAGTGTAGGCACCGAGCCCCAGCAATAACCCTGGAGGCAAAAAAGAAAAAAAAGACCATCCTCAACATAATAAAGACCATTTACAAAAACTTACAGTTAATATTCTCAATGGGGAAAACTGAAAGCTTTTCCCCTAGAACCAGACAAGGATGTCCACTGTCTCCACTGTTATTCAACAGAGTTCTTGAGGTCCTTGCCACTGCAACCAGACAAGAAAGATATCAAAGGTATACAGATTGAAAAAGTAGAAATCAAACTGTCACTATTTGCTGATGACATGGTATTATACCTAGAGAACCCAAAAGACTTCCAAACTACTGGAAATAACAAGTAGAGTAGCAGTATACAAAATCAGTACACATAAATCTGTGACATTTCTGTATACAGACGGAGTCAGAGGGAAAGGAAATAAAAGACTCAACCTGGGAGTCAGGTGGTAGCGCAGAGGGTTAAACGCACGTGGCGCAAAGCTCAAGGACCAGTATAAGGATCCAGGTTGGAGCCTCCAGCTCCCTACCTTTGAAGCAGGTCTGCAGGTGTCTGTCTTTTCCCTTCTCTGTCTTCCCCTCCTCTCTCCACTTCTCTCTGTCCTATCCAACAACGACGACATCAACAACAACAACAATAATAACTACACCAACATTTAAAAACAACAAGGGCAACAAAAGGGAAAATAAATAAATATTAAAAAATTAAAAAAAGGACTCATTTACAATTAAACCCAAAAAGATAGAATACCTTTTGTCCTTTGAGACAAAATGGATGGAACTGGAAGTGATTATGCTTGGTGAAATAAGTAAAGAGATGAAAGACAACTACCAGATGGTTACAGTCATGTGGAATCTAGAGATCTGATTTACACAAATTTTCCAAAAAAATTCAAACAAAAGCAAGAAGACTGTAAGACTTGTGAGAACTATGATGGTTATCTTCAGGAGGTAGGAGGGTGGGACACAGAACTTTGGTGGTGGCTGTGATGTGGAACTATATGTTATAATCTTACAATCTTGTAACAAACTATTAATACAAAATTAAAAAGTTTATTTTAAAAAGAGAAAAGATCAGCCTCTTCTGAGGCTATTCAGTTGTCTAGGTGATAGAAGTGATTACAAGATTGCATTAGAAGTGAATAGGTAAGGGGGCTGGGCAGTAACCCAGAGGGTTAAGCGCAGGTGGAAGAAGCACAAGGACGGGCATAAGGATCCTGGTTCGAGCCCCTGGCTCCCCACCTGCAGGGGAGTCACTTCATAGGCCTCCAGGTGTCTGTCTTTCTCTCCCCCTCTCTGTCTCCCCTTCTCTTTCGATTTCTCTCTGTCCTATCCAACAGCAACAACATCTATGACAATAGTAATATGGACAACAAGAGCAATAAAATGGAAAAAATAGCCTCCAGGAGCAGTGGATTTGTAGTGCAGGCACTGAGCCCCAGCAATAACCCTGGAGGCAAAATAAATAAATAAATAAATAAGTTTGCTTGCTTCTGATTTTTTTTCTTGAGACTCTGAAAACATTTTTTTAAATTTATTTTTTATTTAAGAAAGGAAAAATTAACAAAACCATAGGGTAGGAGGGGTACAACTCCACACAATTCCCACCACTCAATCTCCATATCCCATCCCCTCCCCTGATAGCTTTCCCATTCTCTATCCCTCTGGGAGCATGGACCCAAGGTCATTGTGGGTTGCAGAAGGTGGAAAGTCTGGCTTCTGTAATTGCTTCCCCGCTGAACATGGACGTTGACTGTTCGATCCATACTTCCAGTCTGCCTCTCTCTTTCCCTAGTAGGGTGGGTCTCTGGGGAAGCAGAGCTCCAGGATACATTGGTGGGGTCTTCAGTCCAGGGAAGTCTGGCTGGCATCCTGATGGCATCTGGAACCTGGTGGCTGAAAAGAGAGTTAACATGCAAAGCCAAACAAATTGTTGAGCAATCATGGACCCAAAGGTTGGCATAGTGGAGAGGAAGTGTGTGTGTGGGGGTACTCACTGCAAACTTTAGTGTACCTCTGCTTTCAGGTATATATTTTGCACTAGTTTATGGATATGTGTGAACATATGCTCTCTCTCACAGAACCTGGTCTATATCTAGGTTTTGGGACTTTGTTAGAAAGTGATCCACCTGGGATGGAATTAGAGAATACTATGAAAGGAAAGGTCTCACCCGAGTAATGAAGCTGAAGGGTTGTCATTCCACACCTGTAGTCTCTGGACACAGTCTGAGCTGAAGCATGTTGAGGTGGCAACCGTTGCGTTGGTTAGGTTGCGATCGGCAGATGCAATATTATTTGATATGGATTGGGAGAGGCATGCGGGAAAGTGGGCCCTATTCTAAGGTTCCAGGACTGGGGGAAATATAGGCTCTATAGTGGAGATGTGAGGTTCCTGCTGTTTTAGGGTTCAAAAAGACAATGAATCGTTAATGTTATCATCACATTATTTGGTAATTGGGTTAACTTTGAAAAGTCCTTTTGTTAGGGTTTGCTGTATACTACCCAGTATCTTTTTTTTCCCCCCTTTTGTTGCCCTTGTTGTAGCTTCGTTGTGGTTATTATTATTGCCCTTGTTGACGCAATTCGTTGTTGGATAGGACAGAGAGAAATGGAGAGAGGAGGGGAAGACAGAGAGGGGGAGAGAAAGATAGACACCTGCAGACCTGCTTCACCGCCTGTGAAGCGACTCCCCTGCAGGTGGGGAGCCGG
Organism: Erinaceus europaeus; assembly: GCF_950295315.1. Classification (NCBI taxonomy): domain Eukaryota; kingdom Metazoa; phylum Chordata; class Mammalia; order Eulipotyphla; family Erinaceidae; genus Erinaceus; species Erinaceus europaeus. Next base: position 42,973,855 of record NC_080174.1, on the reverse strand, counting down.
GGGCTCGAACCGGGATCCTTACGCCGGTTCCTGCGCTTTGCGCCACATGCGCTTAACCCACTGCGCCACCGCCCGGCCCCCGAGTACCCAGTATCTTATATAGCGGTGCCACTAGTTGTTTCTGATCTACTTGGTCTAGGCTTTTGAGAGAGTCCACATATCAAATACACAGCCTAGATATAAAAAAGACTCAGTCTGTGTTTTAAAAACTTCGAGACATACAATTAATTTTCCCCCTCATTTTAATTAACTAGTGATTTATATGACTACACTTTACTAGGAGTGTACATAAACACCATTCCCACCAACAAAAGACTGTGTCCCATCCCACTCACCCACCTCCACCCCCTAGGGGCCCAGGAAGCCGCATGTCCACCTTCCCCCTCACCACAGGGTTTTTACTTTGGTGTCCTACTTTCAATTTAGTCAGAACCTGCTTTTAGTTTCCCTTTCAGATCTACTTTCTCAACTTCTGTTGATGAGTGGGATCATCCCATACTCATCTTTATCTTTCTGACTTAGCTCACTTAACATAATTCCTTCTAGCTCTGTCCAAGATGGGTCAGAGAAGGTGGGTTCATTGTTCTTGATAGCTGTATAGTATTCCCTAGTGTATATATACCACAGCTTTCTCAGCCACTCATCTGCTGTTGGGCACCTGGGTTGCTTCCAGGTTTTAGCTATTATGAATTGTGCTGCTATGAACATAGGAGTACACACCTCTTTTTGGTTGGGTGTTATGGAGTCCTTGGGGTATATCCCCAGGAGAGGAATTACTGGATCACATGGAAGGTCTATGTCTAGCCTCTGAAAGGTCTATGTCTAGACTCTGAAAACATTTCTGAAGCAGATATCATGTAGTGCCCTGCTAATGTTTTCTTCTATGTATTTTATGGCTTCAGGTCTAACACCTCAGTCTGGAGGTGAATCCAGAGAGTTATCACTAAGGTTGATGTCAAAGAATTTACTACTGTGGTTGGGAAGTGGCACAGTGGATAAAGCATTGACTCTCAAGCATTAGGTCCGGAGTTCAATACCCAGCAGCACATATACCAAGGTGATGTCTGGTTCTTCCTCTCCCTCCTCATATCTTTCCTATGAATAAATAAAATCTTTAAAAAATAATTTACTACCTATGTTTTCTTCTATGCAATTTATGGTTTTAGGCCTTTTTTTTTAAAAAAAAAACACATTTATTTATTTATTCCCTTTTGTTGCCCTTGTTGTTTTATTGTTATAGTTATTATTGTTGTCATCATTGTTGGATAGGACAGAGAGAAATGAAGAGAGGAGGGAAAGACAGTTTTAAGTCTTAAAATGTATTCTTTAGGGAGTTGGGCGGTAGTGCATTGGGTTAAGTGCATGTGAAGCAAAGCGCAAGGACCTACATAAGGATCCCAGTTGGAGCCGCTGGCTCCCCATCTGCAGGGAATTCGCTTCAAAGGCAGTGAAGCAGGTCTGAAGGTATCTATCTTTCTCTCCCCCTTCTCTGTCTTCCCTTCCTCTCTCCATTTCTCTCCCCCTCTCTGTCTCTCCTCCTCTCTCCATTTCTCTCTGTCCTAAGAACGACATCAACAACAGCAATAATACAACAATAATAAAAAGACAAACAAGGGCAAGAAAAGGGAATAAATAAAAAAAATTTAAAAATTTACCCTTTAATTAATGTTTCATTAATTTTTGTATGTAGTATAAGATACCAATTCTTCCTATTGGCAGTTTGATGGTTGACGGACACTAAAATGGCAGAAAGTTTTACTTTAAAATATCAGTAAAAATTTCAAAAAACAAAACAATCAGCTTTAAAATTTAATGTCAAATGTTACAATAGTATGGATAATTCTCTTTTTATTTTAATAATTGATTTGAATAATTTGGGTGGCCAAGGAGGTGGGGCAGTGAATAAGGTTTTCCACTCTCAAGCATGAAGTCCTGAGTTCCATCCCTAACGTCATATGTGCTGTTGGTCTATTTACATAATCATTGTTTTGTCTGAGACCCGCCCTGTCTGCAGGGCAGTGGTTTAATCCCCACTGGTTCGAACTCTCTTTTCACTCCACCTCCTCTCCTAGTCACATCCTGTTTTCCACCCTACCACTTCCTTCCTGGAAACTGTAAATGCAAATTCTTTTCTCAATAAACAATGCACTGCGTCTGAGCTCAGTCGCAAAGCTAGCCTGGCATCTGGTGCCCGAATAGGGACTGGCGATGTGCTAGAGTGATGTTTTGGTTCTTTCTTTCCTCAACTCCATTAGTGGGCAATGGGGGTAGATAGCATAATGGTTATGCAAAGAGACTCTCATGCCTGGGGTTCTAAAGTCCCAGGTTTAATCCCCTGCACCACCATAAGCCAGAGCTGAGTGCTCTGGTAAAGATAATAATAATAATAATAAAAGTATCATTTTCCAAAAATACATCTTGGGGCCAGGTGGTAGTGCACCTCGCTCAGTGTACATTTTACAATGTGCAAGAATCCAGGTTCAGTCCCCGGCCTCCACCTGCAAGGGGAAAGCATCATGAGTGGTGAAGCAGGGCTGCAAGTGTCTCTCTCTTCTTCTCTCCCTCTCTATCTCCCCTTCCCTATGGATTTCTTTCTGTCTCCAATAGATAAAATAATTTTAAAAAATTTAAAAAATATTAATATACATCCGAAAAATATTTTAAAGTAATTTTTTGAATTTTAAAATATGTGATAAGTGGGGGCTGGGCGGCAGCACAGCAGGTTAAGCACACATAGTGTGAAGCACAAGGACCAGTGTCTGGATCCTGGTTTGAGCCCCAGCTCCCCACCTGTGGCGGGGGGTGGGGGGGTGTCCCTTCACAAGCAGTGAAGCAGGTCTGTAGGTATATTTCTCTCTCCCTCTCTGCCTTTGTCTTCTCCTCCTCTCTTGATTTCTCTGTGTCCTATTCAATGACAACAATAGTAATAATAACAAGAGCAACAAAAATGGAAAAAAAGGCCTCCAGGAGCAGTGGATTTATAGTGCTAGCACAAAGCACCAGAGATAACTCTGGAGGCAAAATAAATAATAATAATAATAAATTAAAAAAATATATGTGATAATTAAAAAACTTTTTCCTTTTAATTTTTTATCTTTAATTATTTATTGGATAGAAGCAGTCAGAAATCGAGAGTAAGGGGGGGATAGAGAGGGAGGCAGACAGAGAGACACCTGCAGCCCTGCTTCACCACTCACAAAGCTTTCACCCTGCAGATGGGGACTGGGGGCTTGAACCTAGGTCCTTGCACATTGAAACATGTGTGCTCAAACAGGTGTGTCCCTATGTGATAAGTTTTTAACTTAATGTTTGATGAAAATGTACCAAGTTTTATGTAGTTTGAAATTATTATTATTATATATTTTTTGTCATTGCTGAGGCTTTACCGTGGTAGGAAAACTCTTTCAGATAGACAGAGAGACAAAGACAAAATGAAAGAGAGTGAAAGCGACCATAGCACTGAAGCTTCCTCCAACACAGTGAGGCCAGGTTTGAACCTGGGTCACAGACATGACAAAACAGTACACTATATAAATGAGGTATTTTGCTGGCCCTGAGTTTAATTACGTTTAATATTTTATTTATTTTAAAATATTTTACTTATGGAGAGTCGGGGCAGTAGCGCAGTGGGTTAAGCACAGGTGGCGCCAAGCGCAAGGACTGGCATAAGTATCCTGATTTGAGCCTTCAGCTCCCCACCTGCAGGGAGTCGCTTCACAAGTGCTGAAGCAGGTTTGCAGGTGTCTATCTTTTTCTCCCCCTATTTGTCTTCCCCTCCTCTCTCCATTTCTTTCTGTTCTATCTAACAATGATGACAACAATAGTAACTACAATAAAACAAGGGCAACAAAAGGGAATAAGTAGCTCTCCTCTCCCTGATCAACTAGGAACACCAAAGGAGACCACCCAGGACCGAAATAAGACAGGACTAGAATGACCACAGGAACCCAGTAAATCACGGTGAGTACAAACACGTGTGGATGGTGACAGAGAGGAGAGAGGGGCCTAAGGAGAGATTAAGTGACTGCTAACAGTCCAGCAATTTATCAGTTGAGACAGCACCTCCAGTCTGCTCCACCAACAAGGGGACAGCTGAAGGGAGGAGAGGACTCCCCAGAGACTCACCAAGTGCAACTCTGAGTCTACATTGCTACTGCCCTCAGAATCTGGAGCAGCGACAGGGAGGGACACCAGGGGACAGAGATCTAACCAGGAAATTCAGGAGAAGACCTATACCTTGGTGGCATAGCTGAGGGGCTGTGAAAGTCTCTTTACATAACCAGGGGATTATCTCTGCCACACCCTGCTTTATCTCTTGGTCAGGAGTCAGTGATTAAGCTAAGAAGTCTACTGATAGTTTAAAAGCCCTCAGGCTCCCATAGCCTACAGGGAAGAAAAAAAAAGAGGCTTTTAAACTACTGAGCTCCAACTCAGGGATTAAAATACTATTGAAACAACTGTTAACTTCCACCACTGTGAACCCTTTAATTAACTTACTTAGACACAAGTCAATCCAGGCAATAGTGATCAATAATTTGAAAAGTACTGATAAAGGGAACTCATAACATAATATATAAAATGGTTAAAACAACAAGAAGAAATATTGGAGAATTGAACCAGGACAAGAGTCCAGCTAAAAGTCCTCCAGAGGGTGAAGCACAAAATAACGATTTCAACATCCAAACATTAGCTAAGGAAATAATAACAGGAGTGAGTAAAGAATTTGAAAAAATTGTAATCAGAAATGCAGGAACAACAAATGAGAATATGGAAGAAAATTCTAATTATCTCATGGTTATTAGAGAGCTGAAAGCTGAAATCGCTGAGCTAAAACGCAACTAGTTGAACAAGCTAAAACAGTATCAGAGCAGGGCAACAAAATAGATGAACTCCGGAAAACAGTAGGAGGTAGAGAGAATAGAATCAATGAGGCTGAAGACAGAATTAGCAAGATTGAGGATGAATTAGAGACAACTAAAAAAGAAGTAAGAGATCTCAAAAAGAGATTAAGAGATGCTGAAAACAACAACAGAGTCCTATGGGATGACTTCAAAAGAAACAATATACACATTATTGGCATACCAGAGGAAGAAAGAGAAGGAGAGGAAGAAAGCATTCTCCAGGCCATAATAGCTGAAAACTTCCCTAGTCTAGACAACATCAAAGACATAAAGATTCAAGAAGCCCAGAGGGTCCCAAACAGAATTAACACAGACCTAAAGACACCAAGACATATCATACTTAGAATGGAAAGGAATAAGGATAAAGAAAGGATCCCGAAGGCTGCAAGAGAAAAACAAAGAGTCACCTATAAAAGGAAAACCCATAAGATTAGCAGCAGACTTCTCCATACAAACACTACAGGCCAGAAGAGAATGGCAAGATATCTATCAAGTGCTCAATGAGAAAGGCTTTCAGCCAAGAATACTATATGCTGCTAGACTGTCATTCAGACTAGATGGAGGCATCAAAACCTTCTCAGACAAGCAACAGTTGAAGGAATCAACTATCACCAAGCCTGCCCTGAAAGAAGTTCTGAAAGGTCTCCTATAAACAATCAGACCTCCACAAATAGGCCATATATCAAAACACTCTAAAACTCTACAAGAATGGCGTTAAAATATCTTCAATCTTTGATATCAATAAATGTCAATGGCCTGAATTCACCTATTAAAAGACACAGAGTAGCAAGATGGATCAGAAAACACAACCCAACAATATGTTGTCTACAGGAAACTCACCTAACGCAACAAGACAAACACAGACTTAAAGTGAAAGGATGGAAAACTATCATTCAAGCCAATGGCCCACAAAACGGGCAGGAACAGCTATTCTCATATCTGACATGATAGACTTTAACATAGATAAGATTAAAAAAGATAGGAATGGACACTACTTAATGCTCAGAGGATCAGTCAATCAAGAGCACTTAACAATTATTAATATCTATGCACCCAATGAGAAGCCATCTAAATACATCAAACTTCTACTGAAAGAGCTACAGCAATATATTAACAGTAACACAATCATAGTAGGGGACTTCAACACCCCACTATCTCAACTTGACAGATCATCCAGGCAGAAAATCAGTAAAGACATATTGGAGCTAAATGAAGAGATAGATAAACTAGAACTATTGGACATATTCAGAGTCATTCATCCCAAGAAACTGGAATACACATTTTACTCAAATCCACATGGATCATTCTCAAGGATAGACCATATGTTAGGCCACAAAGACAGCATCAGCCTATTCAAGAGCACTGAAATCATCCCAAGCATCTTCTCAGACCACAGTGGAATTAAACTAACACTTAACAATCAACAAAAGATTAGTAACAGTCCCAAAATGTGGAAGCTCAACAGTACACTTCTTAACAACTTCTGGGTCAAAGAGGAAATCAAGGAAGAAATCAAAATGTTTGAGAGTTCAATGAAAATGAAGACACAAGCTACCAAATATTTGGGACACAGCTAAAGCAGTCCTAAGAAAGAAGTTCATAGCTATACAAGCACACATTAGGAAACAAGAAAAGGCACAAATAAACAGCCTGATTGCACATCATAAAAACCTAGAAGAAGAACAACAAAGGAACCCTAAAGCAACCAGAAGGACAGAAATTACTAAAGTTAGGGCAGAAATAAATAACATTGAGAATAGGAAAACCATACAAAAGATCAATGAAAGTAAATGTTGGTTCTTCGAAAGAGTAAACAAAATCGACAAACCTTTAGCCAGACTCACAAAACAAAAAAGGGAGAAGACCCAAATAAATCGGATAGTAAATGAAAGAGGAGATATCACAGCAGACACTGCAGAAATTCAACATATCATGCGAGGCTTCTATGAACAACTATATACCACCAAGTTAGAGAACCTGGAAGAAATGAATGATTTCCTAGATACCTACCAACTTCCAAAACTAAGTAAAGAGGAAGTGGATAACATGAACAGGCCCATCACAGCTAATGAAATTGAAACAGTTATCAAAAATCTTCCCAAAAATAAAAGTCCTGGACCAGATGGTTTTACAAATGAATTCTACAAAACCTTCAAAGAAGAACTAATACCTCTACTTTTAAAAGTCTTCCAGAAGATTGAAGACACTGAAATACTCCCTGCCAGCTTCTATGAAGCCAACATCACCCTGATACCAAAAGCAGACAGGGACACAACCAAAAAAGAAAACTACAGACCAATACCTCTGATGAACATAGATGCGAAAATATTGAACAAAATTCTAGCCAACCGGATACAGCAGTATATCAAAAAAATTGTTCATCATGACCAAGTGGGGTTTATCCCAGGCATGCAAGGTTGGTTTAATATACGTAAATCAATCAATGTGATCCACCACATCAACAAAAGCAAGACCAAAAACCACATGGTTATATCAATAGATGCAGAGAAAGCCTTTGACAAAATACAACATCCCTTTATGATCAAAACACTACAAAAAATGGGAATAGATGGAAAATACCTCAAGATAGTGGAGTCTATATATAGCAAACCTACAGCCAACATCATACTCAATGGTGAAAAACTGGAAGCATTTCCCCTCAGATCAGGTACTAGACAGGGCTGCCCATTATCGCCATTACTATTCAACATAGTGTTGGAAGTTCTTGCCATAGCAATCAGGCAGGAGCAAGGAATTAAAGGAATACAGACTGGAAGAGAAGAAGTCAAACTCTCCTTATTTGCAGATGACATGATAGTATACATGGAAAAACCTAAGGAATCTAGCAAGAAGCTTTTGGAAATCATCAGGCAATACAGTAAGGTGTCAGGCTATAAAATTAACATTCAAAAGTCAGTGGCATTCCTCTATGCAAACACTAAGTTAGAAGAAATTGAAATCCAGAAATCAGTTCCTTTTTCTATAGCAACAAAAACAATAAAATATCTAGGAGTAAACCTAACCAAAGAAGTGAAAGACTTGTATACTGAAAATTATGAGTCACTACTCAAAGAAATTGAAAAAGACACAAAGAAGTGGAAAGATATTCCATGCTCATGGGTTGGAAGAATTAACATCATCAAAATGAATATATTACCCAGAGCCATCTACAAATTTAATGCTATCCCCATCAAGATCCCAAGCACATTTTTTAGGAGAATAGAACAAATGCTACGAATGTTTATCTGGAACCAGAAAAGACCTAGAATTGCCAAAACAATCTTGAGAAAAAAGAACAGAACCGGAGGCATCACACTGCCAGATCTCAAACTATATTATAGGGCCATTGTCATCAAAACTGCTTGGTACTGGAATATGAACAGACACACTGACCAGTGGAATAGAATTGAGAGCCCAGAAATGAGGCCCCACACCTATGGACATCTAATCTTTGACAAAGGGGCCCAGACTATTACATGGGGAAAGCAGAGTCTCTTCAACAAATGGTGTTGGAAACAATGGGTTGAAACATGCAGAAGAATGAAGCTGAATCACTGTATTTCACCAAATACAAAAGTAAATTCCAAGTGGATCAAGGACTTGGATGTTAGACCAGAAACTATCAGATACTTAGAGGAAAATATTGGAAGAACTTTTTTCCGCATAAATTTTAAAGACATTTTCAATGAAACGAATCCAATTACAAGGAAGACTAAGGCAAGTATAAACCTATGGGACTACATCAAATTAAAAAGCTTCTTCACAGCAAAAGAAACCACTACCCAAATCAAGAGACCCCTCACAGAATGGGAGAAGATCTTTACATGCCATACATCAGATAAGAGTTTAATAACCAACATATATAAAGAGCTTACCAGACTCAACAACAAGACAACAAATAACCCCATCCAAAAATGGGGGGAGGACTTGGACAGAATATTCACCACAGAAGAGATCCAAAAGGCCGAGAAACACATGAAAAAATGCTCCAAGTCTCTGATTGTCAGAGAAATGCAAATCAAGACAACAATGAGATATCACTTCACTCCTGTGAGAATGTCACACATCAGAAAAGGTAACAGCAGCAAATGCTGGAGAGGGTGTGGGGTCAAAGGAACCCTCCTGCACTGCTGGTGGGAATGTCAATTGGTCCAACCTCTGTGGAGAACAGTCTGGAGAACTCTCAGAAGGCTAGAAATGGACCTACCCTATGACCCTGCAATTCCCCTCCTGGGGATATATCCTAAGGAACCTAACACATCCATCCACAAAGATCTGTGTACACATATGTTCTTGGCAGCACAATTTGTAATAGCCAAAACCTGGAAGCAACCCAGGTGTCCAACAACAGATGAGTGGCTGAGCAAGTTGTGGTATATATACACAATGGAATACTACTCAGCTGTAAAAAATGGTGACTTCACCATTTTCAGCTGATCTTGGATGGACCTTGAAAAAATCATGTTGAGTGAAATAAGTCAGAAACAGAAGGATGAATATGGGATGATCTCACTCTCAGGCCGAAGATGAAAAACAAGATTAGAAAAGAAAACACAAGTCGAACCTGAAATGGAATTGGAGTATTACACCAAAGTAAAAGACTCTGGGGTGGGTGGGTGGGTGGGTGGGGAGAATACAGGTCCATGAAAAATGATGAATGAAATAGTGGGGGTTGTATTGCTAAATGGGAATCTGGGGAATGTTATGCATGTAAAAAAAAAAAAAAAAAAGAAGTAGAAACGCAAAGCAGAAATTGACTGAGTTTGGAGTATGGCACCAAAGTAAGAAAGCAGAAGTATACTAGAGTTTGCAGTGAGTACCTCCCTAATACTTCCTCTCCACTTTTCCAAGCTTTGGGCCCATGATTGCTCAACAATTTGTTTGGCTTTGTATGTTAACTCTCTTTTCAGTCACCAGGTTCCAGGTGTCATCAGGATGCCGGCCAGACTTCCCTGGATTGAAGACACCACCAATGTGTCCTGGAGCTCAGCTTCCCCAGAGACCCATCCTACTAGGGAAAGAGAGAGGCAGACTGGGAGTATGGACCGACCAGTCAACGCCCATGTTCAGCGAGGAAGCAATTACAGAAGCCAGACCTTCTACCTTCTGCAACCCTCAATGACCCTGGGTCCATGCTCCCAGAGTGACAGAGAATGGGAAAGCTATCGGGGGAGGGGGTGGGATATGGAGATTGGGCGGTGGGAATTGTGTGGAGTTGTACCCCTCCTACCCTGTGGTTTTGTTAATTAATCCTTTCTTAAATAAAATAAATAAATAAATTAATTAATTAAAAAAAAAGAATGGCGTTAAAATATCTTCAATCTTTGATATCAATAAATGTCAATGGCCTGAATTCACCTATTAAAAGACACAGAGTAGGAGGATGGATCAGAAAACACAACCCAAAAATATGCTGTCTACAGGAAACCCTCCTAACTCAGCAAGACAAACACAGACTTAAAGTGAAAGGATGGAAAACTATCATACAAGCAATGGCCCACAAAAAGGGCAGGAATAGCTATTCTCATATCTGACACAATAGACTTTAAAATAGACAAGATTTAAAAAGATAGGAATGGACACTACTTAATGCTCAGAGGATCAGTCAATCAAGAGGACTTAACAATTATTAACATCTATGTACCCAATGAGAAGCCATCTGAATACATCAAACTTCTACTGAAAGAGCTACAGCAATATATTAACAGTAACACAATCATAGTAGGGGACTTCAACACCCCATTATCTCAACCTGACAGATCATCCAGGCAGAAAATCAATAAAGACATAAGGGAGCTAAATGAAGAGATATATAAACTAGAACTATTGGACATTTTCAGAGTAATTCATCCCAAGAAACTGGAATATACATTTTACTCAAATCCACATGGGTCATTCTCAAGGATAGACCATATATTATGCCATAAAGATAGCATCAGCCAATTCAAAAGCATTGAAACCATCCCAAGCATCTTCTCAGACCACAGTGGAATTAAACTAACACTTAACAATCAACAAAAGATTAGTAACAGTCCCAAAATGTGGAAGCTCAACAGTACACTTCTTAACAACTTCCGGGTCAAGAGGAAATCAAGGAAGAAATCAAAATGTTTGAGAGTTCAATGAAAATGAAGACACAAGCTATCAAAATATTTGGGACACAGCTAAAGCAGTCCTAAGAGGGAAGTTCAGAGCTATACAAGCACACATTAGGAAACAAGAAAAAGCACTAATAAACAGCCTGATTGCACATCTTAAAGACCTAGAAGAAGAACAAGAAAGGAACCCTAAAGCAACCAGAAGGACAGAAATCACTAAAGTTAGGGCAGAAATAAATAACATTGAGAATAGGAAAACCATACAAAAGATCAACAAAAGCAAATGTTGGTTCTTCGAAAGAGTAAACAAAATCGACAAACCTTTAGCCAGACTCACAAAACAAAAAAGGGAGAAGACCTAAATAAATCGGATACTAAATGAAAGAGGAGATATCACAACAGACACTGCAGAAATTCAACATATCATGCGAGGCTTCTATGAACAACTATATGCCACCAAGCTAGAGAACCTGGAAGAAATGAATGATTTCCTAGATACCTACCAACTTCCAAAACTAAGAGGAACTGAATAACATGAACAGGCCCATCACAGCTAATGAAATTGAAGCAGTTATCAAAAATCTCCCCAAAAATAAAAGTCTTGGACCAGATGGTTTTACAAATGAATTCTACAAAACCTTCAAAGAAGAACTAACCTCTACTTTTAAAAGTCTTCCAGAAGATTGAAGACACTGAAATACTCCCTGCCAGCTTCTATGAAGCCAACATCACTCTGACACCAAAAGCAGACAGGGACACAACCAAAAAAGAAAAATACAGACCAATATCTCTGATGAACATAGATGCGAAAATATTGAACAAAATTCTAGCCAACCGGATACAGCAGTATATCAAAAAGATAGTCCAACATGAGCAAGTGGGGTTTATCCCAGGCATGCAAGGTTGGTTTAATATACGTAAATCAATCAATGTGATTCACCACATCAACAAAAGCAAGACCAAAAACCACATGGTCATATCAATAGATGCAGAGAAAGCCTTTGACAAAATACAACATCCCTTTATGATCAAAACACTACAAAAAATGGGAATAGATGGAAAATTCCTCAAGATAGTGGAGTCTATATATAGCAAACCTACAGCCAACATCATACTCAATGGTGAAAAACTGGAAGCATTTCCCCTCAGATCAGGTACTAGACGGGGCTGCCCACTATCACCATTACTATTCAACATAGTGTTGGAAGTTCTTGCCATAGCAATCAGGCAGGAGCAAGGAATTAAAGGCATACAGATTGGAAGAGAAGAAGTCAAACTCTCCTTATTTGCAGATGACATGATAGTATACATGGAAAAACCTAAGGAATCCAGCAAGAAGCTTTTGGAAACCATCAGGCAATGCAGTAATGTGTCAGGCTATAAAATTAACATTCAATAGTCAGTGGCATTCCTCTATGCAAACACTAAGTTAGAAGAAATTGAAATCCAGAAATCAATTCCTTTTACTATAGCAACAAAAACAATAAAATATCTAGGAGTAAATCTAACCAAAGAAGTGAAAGACTTGTATACTGAAAATTATGAGTCACTACTCAAAGAAATTGAAAAAGACACAAAGAAGTGGAAAGATATTCCATGTTCATGGGTAGGAAGAATTAATATCATCAAAATGAATATATTACCCAGAGCCATCTGCAAATTTAATGCTATCCCCATCAAGATACTAAGCACATTTTTTAGGAGAATAGAACAAATGCTACAAATGTTTATCTGGAACCAGAAAAGACCTAGAATTGCCAAAACAATCTTGAGAAAAAAGAACAGAACCGGAGGCATCACACTGCCAGATCTCAAACTGTATTATAGGGCCATTGTCATCAAAACTGCTTGGTACTGGAACATGAACAGACACACTGACCAGTGGAATAGAATTGAGAGCCCAGAAATGAGGCCCCACACCTATGGACATCTAATCTTTGACAAAGGGGCCCAGACTATTGCATGGGGAAAGCAGAGCCTCTTCAACAAATGGTGTTGGAAACAATGGGTTGAAACATGCGGAAGAATGAAACTGAATCACTGTATTTCACCGAATACAAAAGTAAATTCCAAGTGGATCAAGGACTTGGATGTTAGACCACAAACTATCAAATACTTAGAGGAAAATATTGGCAGAAGTCTTTTCCGCATATTTTAAAGACATTTTCAACGAAACGAATCCAATTACAGAGAAGACTAAGGCAAGTATAAACCTATGGGACTAGATCAAATTAAAAAGCTTCTTCACAGCAAAAGAAACCACTACCCAAACCAAGAGACCCCTCACAGAATGGGAGAAGATCTTTACATGCCATACATCAGATAAGAGTTTAATAACCAACATCCAACATATATAAAGAACTTGCCAGACTCAACAACAAGACAACAAATAACCCCATCCAAAAATGGGGGGAGGACTTGGACAGAATATTCACCACAGAAGAGATCCAAAAGGCTGAGAAACACATGAAAAAATGCTCCAAGTCTCTGATTGTCAGAGAAATGCAAATCAAGACAACAATGAGATATTACTTCACTCTTGTGACAATGTCATACATCAGAAAAGGTAACAGCAGCAAATGCTGGAGAGGGTGTGGGCTCAAAGGAACCCTCCTACACTGCTGGTGGGAATGTCAATTGGTCCAACCTCTGTGGAGAACAGTCTGGAAAACTCTCCGAAGGGTAGAAATGGACCTACCCTATGACCCTGCAATTCCTCTCCTGGAGATATATCCTAAGGAACCCAACACATCCATCCAAAAAGATCTGTGTACACATATGTTCCTGGCAGCACAATTTGTAATAGCCAAAACCTGGAAACAACCCAGGTGTCCAACAACAGATGAGTGGCTGAGCAAGTTGTGGTATATATACCCAATGGAATACTACTCAGCTGTAAAAAATGGTGACTTCACCGTTTTCAGCCGATCTTGGATGGACCTTGAAAAATTCATGTTAAGTAAAATAAGTCAGAAACAGAAGGATGAATATGGGATGATCTCACTCTCAGCAGAAGTTGAAAAACAAGATCAGAAATGAAAACACAAGTAGAACCTGAACTGGAATTGGTGTATTGCACCAAAGTAAAAGACTCTGGGGTGGGTGGGTGGGGAGAATACAGGTCCATGAAGGATGATAAATGACATAGTGGAGGTTGTATTGTTAAATGGGAAACTGGGGAATGTTATGCATGTACAAACTATTGTATTTATTGTCAAGATAAAACATTAATTCCCCAATAAAGAAATGAATTAAAAAAGGGAATAAATAAATATTTTAAAAAATTCGATGAGACAAATTGAGAAGGAAAGGGGATATATATGGAGAGAGAGAGAGAGAGAGAGAGAGAAACCTGCAGCACTGCTTCACCACTGGTGAAGCTTTCTTCCCTAAAGGTGGGGCCTAGAGGCTTTAACACTGGTCCTTCCTGGTGCATGGCAGCATGTGTTCTCAATCAGATGAGCCACTGCCTGACCCCTTTAAATATTTATTTACTTGTGGGCTGGGCGGTGGTTTACTGGGTTAAGTGCACATAATATGAAGTGCATGCACCTGTGCTGTTCGAGTCCCTGGCTTCCCACCCGCAGGAGGGTCGCCTCACAGGTGGTGAGGCAGGTCTGCAGGTGTCTATCTTTCTTTCCTTTTCTATCTCCTCCTCCTTACTCAATTTCTCTCTGTCCTATCCAAACAAACAGTCAGAAAAATGGCCACAGGAGCAGTGGATTCATAGTGCAGGCACTAAGCCACTGCGATCATTTCTTTTAGTGAGAGCCTGAATATCACTCATATGTGATACATATGTGGCATATGTGATACAGTGGACTGAATTTAGGATCTCACACATGCAAGGCCTGCACAGTACTACTGAGCCACCTCTCTAGCTTCTAATTCTTTTTATTTTTTATTATTTATTTATTTTCCCTTTTGTTGCCCTTGTTGCTTTTTTATTGTTGTTGTTATTGATGTCGTCATTATTGGATAGGACAGAGAGAAATGGAGAGAGGAGGGGAAGACAGGAGAGAAAGATAGACACCTGTAGACCTGCTTCACCACCTGTGAAGTGACTCCCCTGCAGTTGGGGAGCCAGTGGCTCGACCTGGGGTCCTTACGCATGTGCTTAACCCTCTGCACTACCACCCAACTCCCCTCTAATTCTATTTAAAGACTTATTTGTTCATTCAATATTAAAGAGAAGATAAAGAGAGAAAAAGAAACAGAGGATCATTCTAATATATGCAGTATTAATGACTGAGCCACCATCTGGCACTCTATTCACAGTGCTACCTTGTGAGTTGTACTGACTGCTAATTTTAATTCTTTTTTCTTTCTGTTTGATAAAGAACAGGATGGAAAAAGACAAAAAGAAAGACACCTGCAGTACCACTTGTGAACTTTCTCCCTGCAGGTGGAGACTTGGGGCTTGAACCTGGGTCCTTATACATGGTTGTATGTGCACCCTACTGGGTAAGACACCATCCAACTCCCAACTTTAATTTTTTAGATCATGAGCTGCCAAAAAAAAACCTTTTTTTTTTGCCTGCCATGGCTCATTGCCTGTGGGATTTCACCACTCCAGGTGGACTCTTTTTCTTTTTAAGTTTGAGAGAGAGAGAGAGAGAGAGAGAGAGAGAAAAAGTGAGAAAGAGAAACACCATAGTACTTGTGAATGGTGCTTCTGTGTGGTGCTGGAGATTCAAATCCAGGTTCTTCTCAAGGTAAAGTGTGTGCTTTATCAGATGAGCTATCTCCATATGCTTGACAAACTTTTCTGAAAGATAAAGATACTAACCACTTTAGGCTTCTCAGGTCATTTTGGTCTTTCATAACTACTATGCCATTGTAGCATGAAAGCAGCCATAGATGCAACATAAATGAGTGAGTGTGGCTGTGTTCCAATAAAAGATGATTTATAAAATCAGGGAACAGGGCTGATTTGGCTTACAGGCTTCAGTGTGCCAATGCAGCCAATAGACCACAAATTATGTGAACATTTGTGAGAAATGTAATGTTACTGAAACGAAGCCAAGAAAAACAAATGAGAGACCTCGATGTCCTGCAGCAAAAGACCTTCATAAACATATCCGTAGTGAAGTAAGTTGGGTTTACTACTTGTTGCAGTGTGAGAGAAATCACAGGATATCTCAAAGGTTGTTATAACAGTCTGTGACTGATTTGGGTGGGGATGAGTGACTTGGTGGTAGGCCCATGAAAGTGAGGTGTTGTTGAGCAGGGAAGATAGTACAATAGTTATGCAAAAAAAAAAATTGTGGGAGTTGAGTGGTAGTGCAGTGGGTTAAGCACACGTGGAGCCAAGAGCAAGGACTGGCGTAAGAATTCCAGTTCAAGCCCCCAGCTCTCCACCTGCAGGGGAGTCACTTCACAGGCGGTGAAGCAGGTCTGCAGGTGTCTATCTTTCTCTCCTCTCTGTCTTCCCCTCCTCTCTCCATTTCTCTCTGTCCTATCCAACAACGATGACAACAAT
Source organism: Erinaceus europaeus (assembly GCF_950295315.1). NCBI lineage: Eukaryota > Metazoa > Chordata > Mammalia > Eulipotyphla > Erinaceidae > Erinaceus > Erinaceus europaeus. Next base: position 42,957,374 of record NC_080174.1, on the reverse strand, counting down.
AACAATAATAATAACTACAATAATAAAAAACAAGGGCAACAAAAAGGGGGAATAAATAAATAAATAAATAAATAAATGTTACCTGAGGTTCTGAGGTCCCAGTTTCAATTTCCAGCACCACCAAAAAAAAAAAATTTTTTTTGAAGAAAATAAGGGGTTTCTCTATTTGAATGTTAAAAGCAGAGACAATTTTATTACTGCATCTCCACAAGTCTTATCTAAAGCAGGGGCCAGGCAGTGGAGCACCCAGTTAAGCACACATTGTACTATGCGGAAGGACCTTGGTTTAAGTCCTTGCTCATCACCTGTGGCAGAGACTCATCTTGAGCAGTGAAGCAGGTCTGCAGGTGTCCCTCTGTCTCTCTCCCTCTCTATCTCCCCTCTCAATGTCTCTCTGTTCTATCGAATAAAGTAGAAAAAAAAATTGGCCACCAGGAGCAGTGAATTCTTAGTGCTAGTACTGAGCCCCAGCAATAACACTAGAGGCAAAATAAATAAACAAATAAATATCTAAAGGTAGAAGAGACTATAGCACAGAACACAATTAATTGGCAAGAAATAGCAGTCACGGCTGGGGATAGATAGCATAATGGTTATTCAAAGAAACTCTCATGCCTAAGGCTCTCAAGTCCCAAGTTCAGTGCCCGTACCACCATAAGCCAGAGCTGAACAGTGCTCTGGTGTTTCTCACTGTGTCATTTTCTCTGTGCATCTCTCTCAAAAATATAAATAAATAAATAAATAAAATACTTTAAAAATATTTTTAAAAAGAGAGAAAGAAATAGCAGTCACTTGGATCAGTAAGACACCACCATAGTATCATACCAGATGTGTATGCTTCAGGCTCCAGAGGTTCCAGGGTCAATTCCTGCCACTATCCTGTGCTAGGTTGTGTAATGCTATAGCCTCCCTCCCTCATGGAACAAATAAACATTAGGAAAAAAAAAAGAAATAGCAGTCACTCATTTTAGCTGAGGAAAAGTTTGACACTTTGTCGGAGGCACAGAGACCTTGTTGTTGTTTATACTTAGACAAAATACAAGATGACCTTGTTTTGTCTTATTTTATCATAGTCACATAGTAACTTTGACTGAGATTGATATTTTGTGATCATTTATGTTCAATAACATGCCCTACCTATGAGTACCAGTCCAGTAGTTTTCCTTTATTATATAAATATATAACTATATGTCTATTTTCTGTATTCCTCATCCAATCAATAGAACATCCAATTACGTGCCACAGAAATTAAATGCTGGGTGGGGGTATAGCATAGTGGTTATGCAAAGACACTTTCATGCCAGAGGCTGTCAAGTCCCAGGTTCAATCCCCCACACCACCATAAGCCAGAGCTGAGCAGTGCTCTGGTAAAAAAAGAAAAAAAAAAAGAAAGAAAATTATGTCATTTTAATAGACTTTTAGCTACACAGAAACTGTAGGCCTCCACACATTTTTTGTGAGGAATGTTCAAGATACTGCCAGAATTGGGTCACTTCTACTCTTGTTGTCAATATTCAGATGCAAACCATCTTAATTTCATACCCAGTATGGGGGTTTTGTACTATATCAACTTAATTAAGCTAGAACTGTGTTCCTCGAGAGCTGGGCAGTGGCACACTTGGTATAGTGCACACATTACCATGTATAGGCACCCAGGTTCAAGTCCCTGGCCCCCACTTGTAGCAGGAAGCTTCAGCAACAGGGAAGCAAGTGTCTCTCTCTCTTTCTCTCTCCCTCTCTATCCCCCTTCCCTCTCAATTTCTCTCTGTCTATAAAATAAATTGTCTTTTAAAAAAATAGGTCCCCGGGAGTCGGGCTGTAGCGCAGCAGGTTAAGCGCAGGTGGCGCAAAGCACAAGGACCGGCATAAGGATCCCGGTTCGAACCCCAGCTCCCCACCTGCAGGGGAGTCGCTTCACAGGCGGTGAAGCAGGTCTGCAGGTGTCTATCTTTCTCTCCTCCTCTCTGTCTTCCCTCCTCTCTCCATTTCTCTCTGTCCTATCCAACAACGACAACAACAATAATAACTACAACAATAAAACAACAAGGGCAACAAAAGGGAATAAATAAATAAAATCAATATTTTAAAAAAAATAGGTCCCCTAGGGATTCCCTTTTCTGAGTTGTTCAGGGATGAGAATTGACCAATGAACAGTCTAATTTATCCTCATGGATTTCAGTTCATCATCTTCATGGATGCTGGTTTAACCTTACTCTCAACCATTTCCTTTCCATCTGGACACTCATCTTTCAGAACTACCCTGGCAACTTGTAGTAAAATGCCAGATGTACAAACAATATCTGTTTATACATAAACCATTTAACCAGTATCCCTAATCATTAGAGGTCAAATACCAGGTGGGAGATGGTACACCTGGTAAAATGCACACATTAACAAGCACAAAGACCCAGGTTCAAGTCCCTGGTCTCCACTTGCAGGGGGAAAACTTTCATGGGTGGTGAAGCAGTACTGCAGGTCTCTATCTCTATCTCTCCCACCCCTCTCAATTTGTCTCTGTCCTATTAAATAAAAAAAGAAAAAGAAAGGATGCTGGAAATGAAGCATTTTTTGGCATCAAACTCCAAGCCCCAGCAATAACCCTGTTGGTAGAAAAAGAGAAAAAAATCAAACACCTGTAATAAATATCTTATTCTACATCACTCCTAGTGTTTCTGCGTCTCTGACAGAACTCTGGCTGGTACACCTGGGTTACTGCATTTGACTCCTAATTGATCCCTTTGCTTCTGTCTCTGCCCTTCTGGGCAGCTGTAGAGATTTTGTTAAAAACTGTCAGACACGTCACCCCTATGCTCAAATCCCTTCAATAGTTTTCAATCTCATAAACAAATGCCAAAATCTTCATTCTAATTGTATTGGATTCAGCTTAGATATTTTCTAGCACTCACTTTCCTTTCTTCTTCTCTAAATGTTATGGACTGCTTCAACATTAGAAGGCAAATGCTAATCTTTGGCACAAACTCCATTATGCCTATAAGAGTGGGGACTGAAGCACTCAAATCTGACCCAACTGGACCTATGAAAGCTCTAGTTTCCCCAGCAACAGCTCAGTGGAACAAATGAACACAATTCCAAAGTGAAGGCTGTTAAGGCCTCATTGGCAGCCATGAGACTAGGTGATGAGATATTCCTGACAAATAAATTCTTCACACTTCACTATATCAACTATTCTAAAACGGTATGGTATTATTACTGTTGTTATTATAATATTAGTAGTCAAAGGAGACCAGAGCACTGCTCCATTATTTGTGATGCTCTTTTTGGCTCTTTCTTGTTTTTATGTTTTTATGTGCTGCAGAGACCTCTACATGCACAGCTGCAGTAAATGTCCTGGGTCAGGGTCAAGGCCCTAACAAGGAAAAATTAGGACCCTGAGCCCTGGAAGAGGGGGAATGTATAACACCTAAAATCTTTATCAGACATCTTCTTGCATTCTTCTAGGTAACAGGAGTAGTCCCTCCTTTCTTGCCAAAGAACAATTGCCCCTTTCCCCCCTTTTTTTTTTTTCCCAGCTAAGTGCCATTGGTTATTTATACCATCAGTTGAGAGCCATACAAAAATTATCAACTAAAAAGTAACACTACATGTTGCTATGAAAATAAAAAGATCTCTTAGACTTTTGGCAGGGCCAGACTCAATGATTTCCCCACACCTGCTTTAGACTAAGCAATGATATCACAAGCAGCAGGTACTTCATGAGATTGGTTCTCTTTAAGACCTACTCCTGTCACATCCTCAAATAATCGAATCAGTTCCTGCAGGTTCTGAGTGGGGAAATTAAAGTATTGACTTGGGGCTTGGGAAAACTATATCAAGAGAATTGAAAGACCCAGACATTAATATATGTGGGAGTGATTTTGGGAGTTTTAGACATGGCAGTGAAGGGGTAGGCATGACAATATAAGATTGGAAAGCGAAGAATGCATTGTCATGACCACTTTCTTTCTTTTTTTAAAAAGATTTTATTCACTTATTAATAAGAAAGATAGGAAAAAGAGAAAGAACCAGACATCACTCTGGCACATGTGCTGCCAGGGATCGAACTCAGGACCTCATGCTTGAGAGTCCAAAGCTTTATCACTGCGCCACCTCCCGGACCACATAACCACTTTCTAGTTACTTGATTTTTCTTTCTTTTTTCTTTTTAAACCAGAGCACTGCTCAGCTTTGGCTTATGGTAGGCTGGGGATTTAACTTGGGTCCTCTGGCAAATTAGGCAGGAGAGTTTTTTGCATAACCCTTAAACTATCTCCCTGGCCTTTGACATTATGATAAGAATGCCTGGAGTTGGTCTCTGGCAGATTGATTTCCAAGGAAGATGGCCACCTTCAGTTTCTTCCCTCTGTCTATGTATATGCCTCTCCTCACATCACTAGTTACAGCCATTTCCCTCCCTCCTCCTCCTTGAATCTGTACTAGACTCATACTTTACTTTAACGAGCAGAATGTAGCAGAAGCAGCACTGTCCCAGTTCCAGATCTAGACTTTAAGACTGGCTGCTTCCATTTCCTCCCTCTTGGATACCAGTTACCATGTAGGAGTCACACTGTGAGGAAGTGAGATGCTAGCTACTGTAACCTTCCTGCTGTGACAAAGTAAAAGCTAACCCTGTGGAGATACCATACTGAGGAAGAGAGATGCCCAAACAGCTCCTAGGTGTTCCATTCACCCCAGCTTGTCGTATGCGTTACATTGGTTTGTTCTAGCCCTCCCCAAACCAAGAGAATTGGATCAGTCCAATTAATTTCGCGGGCCTGCTTGGCCCCGCCCCAAGGAACCCTGAGGGAGGGTTCCTGAGTTCATGAGTTGGAGAGTGTCTGAGTTCGAGAGTAAGAGAGAGGGTTCCTGAGTTCGAGAGTGCCAGAGTTCCTGAGTTCCTGAGTTAGACTGAGTTCCTGAGTTCCTGAGTTAGACAGAGTTCCTGAGTTCCGGAGTTCAAGAGTTGGAGAGTTCCCGAGTTACAGAAAAGGAAAAAGTGCTTGCGCCGCCGCAAAGAGACAGCAGAGTTCTGTTTGGTGATTAGTTTGTCTTAGTTTGTGAATCGTTGTTCCTGAATAAAGAAATACAGCTGCCCTGCCCAGCCGTTGTCTCCGCATCTCTGTTACCCGCCCGCGAAGCCAACCCGGCCGGCAAGAGTCCGAAATTTTAACAACACCAGCTGATGCACTGTTTATGTAACTGAGAAAGATATCTTGGGCATTTCACCTGTGAACACCACAGGATGCAAATGAACACCCAATCAAACCCAATCCAGATCACAGTTAGGAGGCATAATAAATTGCTGTTGTTTTAAAAATCTTAATTTTTTGTGTGGTTTGCTATTCATCAACAGATCAGTGGACTATATGGTCTTAATAGTTTATAAGGATGGTCCTTGAAAGCAGAGTAAGGGCCTATAATGAATGAGGTCAAGATGCTAGGTCCTTCATGGTAAAGAATTTAAGGAGAGGTCAGAAAGTTCAGGGAGGCAGGAATGTAAGATTCAGGAACTTAGAATCTGACTATGTCCTCCAGGAAGGCCCTGTCTAGGGAGGTAACTAGACACCCACAGAGGAGACACCAGCTTCTCTGAGTTACTCAGTCCTGTCTTTCTTTAGGAGCTGGGATTAAGAGTAAGAGCTGCTGCCACTGAACTCAACCACCTTATATTCATAGTAACATCAGAATTGAGAAAGGTGTCACCCAAGTTCAGGTGAATATAATTACTATTGTGACAGCAAGGCCAGAACGACAGGGAGAAGTCTTGTCCTACAGGAGTCTATGGTTGTTTATGGGGATAGGAAGAATGGACAGCTGACTGGATAATCCTTCAGTTTTGTTTTTGCTCATTTATTTATGTCATTACTGGGGCTTAACCCCTCCAGATTGATTTTGTTGTTGCTTGTTTTGTTTTTACCAGAGCACTGCTCAGCTCTGATTTACGGTGGTGCAGGGGATTGAACCTTGGACCTCAGGGCTTCAGGTATGAAAATCTCTTTGCATAACCATTATATCTCCTCCCACCACCCTATCCCATCTCCATTTTTTTTTTTTTGACAGACAGAAAAGAGAGTGGGGATAAAGAAGACATCAGAGCATCAAAACTTCCTCCAGTGTAGAGGGGCCGGACTCCAACCTGAGTATTACACATGGCAAAGCAAAGGCACTATCCAGGTGAGCTATTTTGGCAAAACCAATTTTTACATTTTAAAAATTCAAAAGGGGCCAGGAGACAGCTCACCCAGTAAAGCACATATGTCACCATTGCTAGGACCTGGATTCAAGCCTCTGGCACCATATGGAAGCACCTCAACGAGAGGAAACTTCACAAGTGACAGTGCTGTGATATCTATATCTCTCCTCTATTTTTTCCTCCATTGCATCTCTATATATTTATACTGAAAGAAAAAAGGCTTCTGTCAGAAGCGGAATCAAATAGGTGCACAAACAAATGAATAAAGTCAAAATCTGGTAAGCATTATTAAAATCAGCTGCCATGGTAGTGAATGATATTGTTCCTCACCCAGATTCTAGACTGAAGTTCATGTCTTTGACTATAGGAGAGGTCATTTCCTATTAAGAAACAACCCGAGAGTCGGGCGGTAGCGCTGTGGGTGAAGCGCAGGTGGCAAAAAGCACAAGGACTGGCGTAAGGATCCCGGTTCGAGTCCCCGGCTCCCCACCTGCAGGGGAGTTGCCTCACAAGCGGTGAAGCAGGTCTGCAGATGTTTATTTTTCTCTCCTCCTCTCTGACTTCCCCATCTCTCTCCATTTCTCTTTGTCCTATCCAACAATGACATCAATAACAACAACAACAATAACTACAACAATAAAAAAGGGCAATAAAAAGGAAAATAAATAAATATTTTTTTGAAAAGAAAGAAACAACTCTACAGGGCCAGCAAAATTGCTTACTTGGATAGTGTGTTGCTTTACCATGTAGGCAACCCAGGTTCGAGCTTGGCTTCCACTCATTGGAGGAAGCTTTGGTGTTGTAGTCTCTTTCATTCTCTGCCTTCTCTGTCTCTAGCTAAGAAAAAAGAGAGGAGGGGGCTGGGTGGTGGTGTACCTGAATGAACACACATGTTGCAGTGGCCAAGGACCCAGGTCTGAGCCCCTGATCCCCATCTGCAAGGAGAAAGCTTCAGGAGTGGTGAAGCAGTGTTGCAGGTGTCTCTCTGACTTTCCCTCTCTATCACTCCCTTCTCTCTTGATTTCTGGATGTCTCTATCCAATAAATAAATAAGGGTAATAAAAAAATAAAATTAATTAATTAAAAAAGAAAGGAAAAGAGGAGAGAAGGGAAGAAGAGAAGAAAAGGATGGGGCTGGGCAGTAGCGCACCAGGTCAAGCACACATAGTATGAAGCACCAGGACCCCCTAAGCATACTAGTTTGAGTCACCAGCTCCTCACCTGTGGGGGGGTCGCTTCACAAGGAGTGAAGTAGGGTTGCAGGTGTCTATCTTTCTCTCTCCCTCTCTATCTTCCCCTCCTCTCTCAGTTTCTCTCTGTCCTATCCAATAATAATAATAGTAATAATAATAATAAAAGATGGCCTCTAGAAGCAGTGGATTTGTAGTGCCGGCGCCAAGCTCTAGTGATAACCATGAAGGCAAAATGAAGAAGAAAGAGAAGGAGGAGAAAGAAGGAGAAGGAGAAGAAGAGAAGGAGAAGGAGAAGAGGAAAGAAAGAGAAGAAACAATGCTACACCAATTTACATGCCCGAGACCACTGGCCCAATTCTTGACATCATCATATAATTGACTTGAACAGTGCCCTAGTTTTTCTTCCTTCCTTCCTTCCTTCCTTCCTTCCTTCCTTCCTTCCTTTCTTTCTTTCCCTCTCTCTTTCTTATAATAACAAATAAAATAAATCAACTCATGCCAGCAAAATTGTTCACTTGGATGTATGCTGCTTTGTCATGTGTGCAACTCATGGTTCAAGCCCATCTCCCACCACACTCAAGGAAACTTTGGTATTTTGACCTCTTTCATTCTCTCTACTCCCCTGTCTCTATCTAAAAAATTTTTTAAAACAAGCAACTCTACAGTGACACCATAATTATACATAGTAAATATTCTTCCAATCTTTCTCCAGAGGGATCTGCTGCCATTTACTAGGATAACTGTATAATGGAAAAATAATACTCACGGGAACAGGTGGTGACACACCTGGTTGAATGTCATAGTGGCAAGGGCCTGGGTTCAAGTCCCGAGTCTGCACCTGCATAGGAGAAGCTTCAGAAGAGGTGAAACAATGCTACAGGTACTTCTTCTTTTTTTTTAATTTTTATTTATAAAAAGGAAACACTAGGGAGTCAGGCGGTAGCGGGTTAAGCGCACGTGGCTCAAAGCGCAAGGACCGGCCTAAGGATTCCTGTTTGAGCCCCCGGCTCCCCACCTGCAGCAGAGTCGCTTCACAGGTGGTGAAGCAGGTCTGCAGGTGTCTGTATTTCTCTCCCCCCTCTGTCTTCCCCTCCTCTCTCCATTTCTCTCTGTCCTATCTAACAACGACGACATAAATAACAACAATAATAACTACAGCAACAATAAAAAGACAACAAGGGCAACAAAAGGGAAAAAAAAAAAACACTAGGGGACTCGGTGGTAGCGCAGCAGGTTAAGCGCAAGTGGCGCCAAGCGCAAGGACCAGCATAAGGATTCGGGTTTGAGCCCCGGCTCCCCACCTGCAGGGGAGTCACTTCATAGGCGGTGAAGCAGGTCTGCAGGTATCTTTCTCTCCCCCTCTCTATCTTCCCCTCCTCTCTCCATTTCTCTCTGTCCTATCTAACAACGACATCAATAATAACTACAACAATAAAACAGGGGCAAAAAAGGAGAAAATATTTTAAAAAAAGGAAACACTGACAAAAACCACAGGATAAGAGGGCTACAACTCCACACAATTCCCACCACCAGAACTCTGTATCCCATCCTCTCCTCTGATAGCTTTCCTATTCCTTATCCCTCTGGGAGTATGGACCCAGGGTCATTTCTTTCCTTCCCTCCTTATCTCTCCCTTCCTTCTCAATTTCTGTCTCTATTCAAAGTAAGTAAATAGAAAGAAAGAAAGAAAGAAAATACTCAGCATGGCCAGGCAGTGGTGCATCCACTTAAGTGTCCGAAGTACTAAGCAAACATAGTACTAAGCACAAGGACCCACACAAGAATCCTGGTTTGAGCCCCCGCTCCCCACCTGCAGCAGGGATGCTTCACAAGCAGTGAAACAGGTCTGCAGGTGTCTTTCTCTCTCCTTCTCTTTATCTGCCCTTCCCTTCTCAAGTTCTCTCTGTCCTATTGAATAAAATGATGGGGGTGGGGTCAGAGAAAAGAAAAAAAAAGGTTGTCTGGAGCAGTGGATTTGTAGTTCTAGCATCAAGCCCCAAAGAATGCAGGTAAAACAATAATGATGATGATAATAATTGGGACTTTCAAAGATATAGATATAGGGCCTGAAAAAACACAGAAACTACCAGGCACAGAACCCCCATTTTCTAGTTAGAATAGGACCTAAGTGGGGTGGGGTAGGTGGTAGATGGGGTTTGGCTTTAATCCAATGGATCCCATAGAAGCTGACAGCACCCTCTCATTCCTTGACCTGTCAAGTAAAGGCTGTTTAATAGAAAGTGCCCAGTGGAAGCTCCTGAAATTATCTTTATTAGGGCTTTCCAAAGAGAAACACACACGATTTATTTTTTAACTTTTTAAATTATCTTTATTTATTCAATAAAGACAGCCAGAAATCTAGAGGGAAGGAGGTGGTAGGGAGAGAGACACAGAGACAACTGCAACACAACTTCACCACTCACAAAGCTTTCCCCCTGCAGGTAGGGGCCGGGGTACCCATGTCCTTGCACATTGTAACGTGCACTCAATCAGATGTGCCATTACCCAGCCCCTTTATTTTTCATTTTATTTTATTTTTATTTATTTATTTTATTTATTTATTTATTTTTATTAGATAGAGAAATTGAGAGGGAAGGGGGAGATAGAGAGGGAAAGAAGCAGAGACACCTGTAGCCCTGCTTCACCACTTGTGAAGTTTTTCCTCTGCAGGTCGGGACCAGAGGCTTGAACCCAGGTCCTTGTACACTGTGGTGTGTGTACTTAACCAGGTGCACCATCTCCTGCCCCCTGATTTATTTTATTTATTTTTTATGTTTATTTATTTTCCCTTTTGTTGCCCTTGTTTTTTATTGTTGTTGTAGTTATTGATGTCATTATTGTTAGATAGAACAGAGAGAAATGGAGAGAGGAGGGGAAGACAGAGAAGGGGAGAGAAAGATAGACACCAGCAGACCTGACTCCCCTGCAGGTGGGGAGCTGGCCTCAAACCGGGATTCTTAAGCTGGTCCTTGCGCTTTGCGCCACGTGCGCTTAACCCGCTGCGCTATCGCCCGACTCCCCCCCCCCCCCAGCCCCTCCAAATTATTTTAAGGAATGAACTCATGCAGTTGAGGAGGCTGCCATGGCCACAGTCTACAAAGGTGGGGCAGCAGTCTGGAGACCTGAGAAGGAATTGATGTTATAGCTTGAATCCAAAGGCAGACTATAGGCAGAATTTTCTCTTATGGGGGTGGGGTTGGGGGTGGCGGTGGGGTGAGGGGGGGTCTTTTTTTTAATCATTTGGATGAACCTGCCACATTATGGAGGTAAATCTGCTTTACTTAGACTACAGGTTAGTTTTTCTACTTGATTGTGTGTGTTCATACATATGTATACACCAGAGATCAAATCTGAGGTCTCATACATGTGAAGCATCATTCTAGTCCTGAGTACATCAAGCTCCTATGTGAACAAATTTCAATATATTACTATTGCAAATGTATATATATTATCTAATAATAATAATATAATGGGCAAGTCAGCACATAACTTGCTATTCTACTGTTGTATAGTTGGTTTCTGCAGTATTCATCTTACATTGTGAAGTTGTGTTCCCCAGCACAACCCCATCCAATTCACCTCTAGAAGGATAGATGGGCAGCAAGGCCAGAATGACAATGAGGGTGGCAGAAGATGGATGGATTAGCACAAGCCTCAGCACAGGATCATTCCAGTCAGAGCTGCTCTCCTAGATGTGATGTCTTTACTGGAGCACAAAAACACAACCTCTAGCACTTGTACACAGTCACTGATTTAGCAAAGTTTTGTGTATTCGTGGGGCTCTGTAGCCTCACACATGCAAAATACCACTTCATCTAGGCCAACTTTTTCATTCTTTCTATTCTCGAGGGTGAGAATGGATGTAGACAGTGAGATAGACTCTGTCATGGAGAGTGTCACGGTGCTTAATGTCCCCCGTTTTAGGGACAAGCAAACTGAAGCCCAGGGAAGGAGCTAGCATCCTGTCCAAAGTCACACAGCCAGAGGAAATCAAGAGCAAAAACCCAAGGAATGACACTAGCTGGCATCTGTTGAATGCACCAGGTGCTGGCCAGGCATGGTACCAGGAGAGGAGTTCCATGAATCCTCACAACTACTTGTGAGACAGGAACATCTCCACTGTTGTCGCCAGAAACGGAAATCCTGTGGCTTTTAGCGAGGAGTCCTGGGCTCAGCCTTGGTGCTGTTTTCTGGAATCAAAAGGGAAAATAACTAAGCAACTGAAACTCAAAAGAGCCCCTGGACCATTTCTCCTGCCCCATCTCCATGTTTTGTAACGATGCCTGAGTGCGGCGCCACCGTGCGGCAGAAAGCGGTATCGCTCCTCTTATGCTACCTGCCACCTGCTGCAGGATGGAGGCAGATTAGGGTCCTCGAAGGTTAAGATTGTGAGATAAAGAAACTGCATTTCAGAAACGGTGGCTAAAAGACCCAGGCCTGTTTCCACACAAGTGGACCTATTATAATGGATATCTAGGGGTCTCCAATTCTGGATATCCAGAGTTTCTAATTTAAATTCCTAATTTTGCAAGTCAGTTTTTGTCACTGTCAATCATGTGTCAGAAAAGGCACCTTGGGAAAAGTTTCTTCCTTTTTTTTTTAATTGGGGAATTAATGTTTTACATTCAACAGTAAGTACAATAGTTTGTACATGCACAACATTCCCCAGTTTCCCATATAACAATACAACCCCCCCCCCCCCAGGTCCTCTGAATCCTCCTTGGAGTTTCTTCCTTTTGATGGGGTGGTTGGAAATAGGAGAGCTGGTGGCCTCACCTCTGGAGGGGAGGCTGACAATCATTCACAGGGTAGGGTGTCCCACTCTGACCTGTCCATTCTCCCACAGGCAAAAGGACCTGATTAAAGAACTCAGAGGACAGCAGCTCTGGATTCTGGTGGGTAATGACCTATGTGGAAGAGGTGGGTCTGAAGGATGGAAAAGATGGGACAGGCCTCCCACCACATTTCACTCCAAGGGATCAAGGCTAAGGTGCTGATGCCCTAGGTGTCACCTGCACCAGCACCACAGTACACTCAGTGGCTGCCTTGCTCAAACACTGATGGGCTAATGGCCTGAGACTAAGGCCATTAATGGCATGTTGCCAGATGACTGGGGACCAGGGTGCAGAGCATCAGTGAGAAACCAGATCTTGAGTAGGAACACCAAAGCTAAAGGGCCTTCTCCAAAGTCCTGAGCCTGTTTCACAAACTCAGTTCCCCAAGGTGGGTATGCTTTTCTGTGAATCATTTATTAATTCATTTTTTAAAAAAATATTTATTTATTTATTTATTCCCTTTTGTTTTATTTATTCCCTTGTTGTTTTATTGCTGTAATTAGTATTGTTGTCCTTGATGTCCTCGTTGTTGGATAGGACAGAGAGAAATGGAGAGAGGAGGGGAAGACAGAGAGGGGGAGAAAAAGACACCTGTAGATCTGTTTCACTGCTTGTGAAGCGACTCCCCTGCAGGTGGGGATCCAGGAGCTCGAACAGGGAACCTTATGCTGGTCCTTGCGCGTTGTACCACCTGTGCTTAACCCGCTGCACTACCACCTGACTACCTATTAATTAATTTCTTAACAAGAGGGAGAAAGAACCAGAGCATCACTCTGGCACATGCAATAGCAGGGATAGAGCTCGGGACTTCAAACTTGAGAGTCTAATGCTCTGTATCTACATACGGCACCACTTCCTGGGCCACCTAAGATGAATATTCTTTTTTTTTTTCCCCAGGAATTTTAAGTTTTATTCAGGAAAACTGATAATATCCACATGCTAGAGTACATGTGGGCTGAGAGAGAGAGTGGGGGGGAGGGGAGGGAGCCTGAGAGCCCTAGGAAGAGACAGAGCTGTATATTCTTTTTTTTTAAAAAAAAACTTTTTTCTTTTTTAAAAACATTATAGTTTTTATTATTATTTTAATATTTATTTATTCCCTTTTGTTGCTCTTATTGTTTTATTGTTATAGTTATTATTGTTATTGATGTCATTGTTGTTCGATAGGACAGAGAGAAATGGAGAGAGGAGGGGAAGACAGAGAGGGGGAGAGAAAGATAGACACCTGCAGACCTGCTTCACCACCTGTGAAGTGACTTCCCTGCAGGTGGGAAGCCGGGGGCTCGAACCGAGATCCTTAAGCCGGTCCTTGTGTTTTGCGCCACCTGCGCTTAACCCGCTGTGCTACCACCTGACTCCCAGAGCTGTATATTCTTATTTCCATCATAGAGTGAGGAAACAGAGGCACAGAGGGATTCATTAATTTACTAAGGTTCTTTCAGTACTTAACACAGAGCCAAGATTCAAACCCAGTCTGATTCCTTGTACTTAACCTCTAAGATCAGGTGCCTCACTGATGCTTTGATCAAATCACAAGCCTTGGTTTCCTCATTTGTTAAAAGGGATAATCATTCTCAATTTAAAATTTTGTGAATCTGCTCAATCTCGGAGAACCATGGCAACAAAGAAACATGGAGGGACAAAAACAAAACAAAACAAACAAACAAAAAGATGGAGGGACCACCCAGTTCACTCAAATACCAAACTCTTGATTTGGCATTTCTCAAACACTAAGAAGGGGATAGATTCAGAGCTCAAAGTGATTGTTCTAGAAATGTGTTTACTTCTCTATTTCTCTGAGGCCTCCATAAGACTAGAGAAAATCTGCCACTGCCAACTGCCCCCACTTCTGCCTTTCTGAACCCTACCTCATCTCTCAATTTTGGATGACAAAAGCCTAAAGAGCAGAGTCCAGCTAGGATATTTCTAAGACACTCCTGGGCAGGGGGCTAGCCAGTGCCATTCTTAGTTGAGCACTCACATTACTAAGTTCAAGGACCCAGATTGGGCTCCCACTCCCCATCTTCAAGAGGGAAGCTTCATGAATGGTGAAGCAGATTTATAGGTGTCTCTTGTTCTCCCCTTCCCATCCCCCCTCAATTTCTCTCTGACATATCTAACTAAAAGAAAAGAAAAAAAAAAAGGAAAAAATTGCTACTAGTAGTAGTGGATTCATAGTACAGGCACTGAGTCCCAGCCATAATTCTGGTGGGGAAAAAAAAAGTCCCTGGGCTCTAAGACAGTCATCCTCTCACATGCCACAGGGCTATGTTAGAATGGAGTGATATCTTGCTAACATGGCATGGTTTTTGTAGACATAAAGATAAAAAGTTGTTAGTTTTACTTTTTTCATACCAATCTCTGATTTGAGATGGAAAGTTGGGTAGGGGGTATATTATTCACTTTGTGAGTTCCACTTCCTCATCCCACCCTCCACTCCTCAAGTCTCTGTTCTTTCTTCTGGGAAAGAAGAGCTTAAACTTGACTGATAATTTCCAGACTTTCAGATTCTCAGACATGGGGCCTGCCCCCAAGTCACTGGTTATATTTTCCTTCTTTCTTTCTCTATTCCTTTCCTTTCTTTTCCTTCCCTTTCCCTTTCTCTTCCTTCCTTCCTTCCTTCCTTTCTTTCTTCTTTCTTTCTTTCTTTCTTTCTTTCTTTCTTTCTTTCTTTTTTTTAATCTTTACTTATTGTATAGAGACAGAGAGAAATCAATAGGGGATGGGGAGATAGAGAGGGAGAGAGACAGGTAAATAACTGCAGCCTTGCTTCATCACTCGTGAAGCTATCCCCCTGCAGGTAGGGACTGGGGGCTCGAACCCGGGTCCTTGCATACTGTAACATGTGCGCTCAGTCAGGCATGCTACCATCTCCCCCCTCCCCCTTGCTATACAGCTTATAAAGAAAATATTTCTTGGGAATCGGGTGGTAGCACAGAGGGTTAAGCGCAGGTGGCACCAGGCTCAAGGACCAACGTGAGGATCCCAGTTCGAGGCCCCAGCTCCCCACCTGCAGGGAAGTAACTTTACAGGCAGTGAAGCAGGTCTGCGGGTGTCTAACTTTCTCTCCCCCTCTCTTTCTCTTCTCCTCCTCTCTCCATTTCTCTTTGTCTTATGCAATAATGACAACATCAAGAACAACAACAACAATAAAGACTGCAACAACAACAACAAAACCAAGGGCAACAAAAAGGAAATAAATATTTTAAAAATCTGAAAAATAATAAAAGAAAATACTTCTTTTCAGGGACTGATAGTGACATGGTCAAGACTGGGCTGCATTGCCCACATCCACCCTGAAGACAAGGGTGTAGGGACTGGGAATTGTATGTATATGGGAGAGGGGTGAGGAGGACAGCAAGCAGAGGAGGGGAGCTCAGGAACCCTCTCCCTTTTTCTCTTTTGCTTACTTCCTTCCAGCTGTAACCCAGAGCTCTGTCACATTTGTGAATGACCTAGGTGGAAAAAACGAAACAAAACCAGAACAGACTTGCAGGAGACACTTTGTCCTTCTGAGAGTTGCCCTTGCTACAAGGAGCTGGTGGTGGTCGACCTCATCCAACACCCCTCACCCTCACCACCCCCTGAAGCCCACTGCTGCTCCTGGAACACAGCCAGCAGGCAGTTTTGTCTGCGGGGCTTGGCGCTTGCTGGTATCTCCGCCCGGAATGGCCTTCTGAAGCTCGCCACCCGGCACAGACTCGCCCTCCTCTGGGACTCCTGCCCAGCAGAGCCTCCTGCCAGCCCTGTCACTGCAGGGACGCTTGGGCTCTATTCCACAGGGGACCTGGGGAGGCAGGGCTCCATTTGTTGTCAGTGGGAGAAGCTTCCGGCTCCTTCCAATCAGGCAGAGAAAAGCATTAGTGTGGGCCCCCTTGGCCAGAGAATGTGACGCAGACCTTTGCCTGAGGAGGAAAGGGTGTGCAAAGTGGCCTGTGAAGATTTCCTCTGGGGAGAGCTGCACAGTGTGCATGGAGCTCTTCCACCTTCTGGGGGAGCGGAAGGACAACCCAAGCCCTGGGGAGACTTAACGGTTGGGAAACCTGCTCAGGTGAACCAGAGCTCAGGAACCCAGGCGGGGGAAGGACAAAGAAGCCTGGAGCAACAGCAGTGGGGACAGGGTTGACCTCAACAGGCCCTGGGGTTCTGGTCTGTGGGTGGGGGCAGTCAACCTATGGATCCTTGGGGGCTCTGGGCCTCTGGAGAGTAGCTCCTGAACTGCAAAAGCTGGTCACAAGAGGGCCAGCCAGCTGTCCTCACACCTCCGCCACCCGGCCCCACTCAGAATCCAGAAATTCTTCTTACATTACGAATGAGTGTGTGGGTGGCTAAGAGGTCCCATCCTGCTTGCTCCTGCCTCCAGGCCCGATGCCACCTCTGCAGATGGCAGCTGTCTGCCTCAGCCAGCTCTCCCTCCTCCCCCACCCCCAGAGAAGCACTGTCTGTGGAAGAAATGCTTCAGTGGGGAGGCACCATCTGCACCTGCAACCCTCTCTCCATGGCTGTGTCCCAGAGCAGGAGCTGGGCTGAGGCCCCTGACCTATACCCACCATACAGGTTTCTGTGGAGCCCCACCTTATCCAGGGTCACAGAGGAGAGACTGAGCAGATTGCCCACAGAAGGCAGGAAGGCTGAGCTCTTCTTTTCCAAATGAGGAATAAAGACTCTGGGGGTGGAGGGTGGGGGTGGAACCTGCACAGTGAGTTCTTTCTTTCTTTCTTTCTTTCTTTCTTTCTTTCTCTCTCTCTCTCTCTTTCTTTCTTTCTTCCCTTTTGTTGCCCTTGTTGCTTTTTTGTCGTAGTTATTATTATTGTTTTTATTGTTGTCGTCATTGTTGGATAGGACAGAGAGAAATGGAGAGAGGAGGGGAAGACAGAGGGGGAGAGAAAGATAGACACCTGCAGACCTGCTTCACCACTTGTGAAGCGACTCCCCTGCAGGTGGGGAACTGGGGACTCGAACCGGGATCTTTATGCCAGTTCTTGTGCTTTGTGCCACGTGTGCTTAACCCACTGTGCTACCGCCCAAGTCCCTGCACAGTGAATTCTATCCCCTGTCCCATCCCACCCCATTTTACCATCTCAAATTGAAGATATGGCTCAGTGGTGAAAAGGCAAGCCTTGGGGCCAGGTGGTAGCTCACCTGGTTAAGTAGACATATTTCAAAGACCTGGGTTTGAGCCCCTGCTCCCCACCTGCAGAAGGGAAGCTTCACAAGTAGTGCATCAGATCTGCAAGTATTTATATTTCTTCCTCCCTCTCTATTGTCCCTCCCCTCTCAATTTCTTTCTGTCCTATCAAATATAATAGAAATAAAAAAAGAAAAAGAGCCAACCACTGAGCCACAGCAATAAGCCTGGTGGAAAGTAAAAAAAAAGAAAAGAAAGGCAAGCCTCCCAGTCTGTTGAGACCAGTTGATTGCACTCCGGTTTGCCTACACGGCTGACACTCTAGCAATGTAGGGGTGTGTCTCTCAGGGCACTGTACTTTACTTATTTTTTTTTATTGCCACCAAGGTAATTGTTGGTCTTGGTGCTGGCACTATGAACACGTCAGTCCTGGTAGCTATTTTTCCTTTTTTTTCTTTCTATTTTTTATTTGATAGGACAGAGGGAAATTACGGAGAGAGAGAGAGAGAGAGACTTAGAAAGACAGAGGCCTGCAGACCTGCTTTACGACTTGTGAAGCGTCCCCCCTGCAGGTGGGGAGCGGGGGCTTAAACGCATGTCCTTGTGCATGGTAACATGTGTGCTCAACTGGGTGTACCACTGCCTGGCACCTGGTATTATACTTCTTTATTTTTTAATTTAATTTAATTGATGGAACTGGGGTCTTGTGGGGCTCACAGCCTCTGCTTCTCTTTTCTACCTAAAGGTAGGCAGCCTGCCCAAGACACATGCACCTTCTGTTTGGTTCCTTAGCATCTTTCTTTCTTTCTTTTAATATTTATTTATTTATTTATTTATTTATTCCCTTCTTTGTTGCCCTTGTTGTTTTATTGTTGTAGTCATTATTGTTGTTCTTGATGTCATCGTTGTTGGACAGGACAGAGAGAAATGGAGAGAGGAGGGGAAGATAGAGAGGAGGAGAGAAAGATAGACACCTGCAGACCTGCTTCACTGCCTTTGAAGAGACTCCCTTGCAGGTGGGGAGCTGGGGGCTCAAAAATCGGGATCCTTATGCCAGTCCTTGTGCTTTGCACCACCGTGCTTAACCCATTGCACTATCGCCTGACTCCCAGCATCTTGTTTCTTTAAACAGTGCCAAGGCCAAAAGGATGGGCAGCTTAGCCCCCAGGATTTTAGATCTGAGACCCAGCAATTCTCAGTCTGGATGACATGGGAAATGACCTATCTTTAAGAGGATACTCTGTGTACCACACGGTAGCTTTGGACCTGTGCAGGATGCCTCCTTGCTTCCCTTCTGCAGGCTTTTGCCAGACACTCCCTCTGTGTCAGGCACAGTGCCAACAGTTGAGGACACCGCAGTGCAGGAGTCTCAGTCCCTACCTACCTGGAGCCCAGAGAGAAAAAACCCAGAATTCCCTTAAGCATCAAAGACCCCTTTCTCCCTCCCTGTCACCACCTCCTGGCCCTGCTCTCCTGTCATCCATCATAGTCCTTGTCAACCTTCCTAGATCATAATTATTCTGTCTATAAAGTAGGAGGCAGGAAGATGAACATAGACCAGAATTCACTAATGCAACAAGTCAGGAGATGCTAATGGGCTTTCAGGCTCCTCCTGACAATGGCCTTGGGAGAAACCCAGAGCTACGTCCTGGCCCAGCTCCAGGTTAGGTGCCTCAGGCAGGTTACTTGCCCTCTCTGAATCCCAGCTTCCTTATTTTTAAAGGGGGAGGGGAGAGTGGCTGTATATCATCATCTCCCAGGCACTTCCTGCTTTAAAACTGCTGAGCCTGAAGCACATGCTTCTAAAACCCCTGGATCCTGTCAGATCCCAGCCCTCTGAGAGTGAATTTTATTTTTGGAAGCTGCCAAAAGCCACCTTGTGGTGCCAACATTGGTGACTAAGGTGGGGGTGATGGTGCAGAGAGATGCCATGTTTGGGCACAAATAAGGGTGACTAGAAAATAGCAGAGGGCGGTCCCTAACTCTGGGGCCACACCCTGAGACAAGTCCAGAAATAGATTGCATCTGTGTGGCCGGCTTGGTGGAAAACAAGGCAGAGGTCATCCTTTCTTCCTATACCTCAATATCTTAGTCTGTGAAATGGAGGAGAGAAGAAGTTAGACTCCCATCTAGACCTAGAATGCCATTCCTACATGCTCCAGTTAGGCATGTCTTGGTTTCCAAACCAAATCCCATTATCCGAGAATTTCTTTTATTCTTAAAGGGTTGTTGCAATCATCCACACTACCCCCTTCCTAGGCAAGCTTTTCACAATTCCAAGGTGCTGTATGCTGCCGTGGCCACCAGGTGGCAGGGTAGTCTCATCCTAGAATCTTCACCAGCCTGCATCGGATAGCCTCATGCAACTCCACTATGACCCACAGCTTTCCCAAAGCAAGTCCTATGAAAGACAGTGGAAACAGAAATGACTTAGGCGCTGCCCCAGCTCTGCAACAGGAGTTCCTGAAGATCACTGAAGTGATTAGTCTTGAAGATCCCTTCAGGGCCTCTCCCTTCCAGGCCCTGGTTTCTGCAGTGCTAGGATCTCTAAACTCCTGGACACAGTGTTCAGAACCCTCTGCAATCAGATCTTTCCTCCAGGCTCTCAGACCTGAGTCACAAGGGTGTAAGATAATGAGACCATCACTCCACACACACTTCTTCCTGGCTAGGCAACAAAGGGTGATGCTACTGAAACAGAGTATCCCTGACCCCAGCCTTGAAGGGGCTCTGGGGCAGCAGTAGCTGGAGAGAGCTAAGGCAGAAGAGGCCTGTGGCTTCCTGTGAAGAATTTAAGAGCCACTTCCTTTAAGCAGAAAGTTGTGGGGGAGGGGCAGATTAGGGAACATGGGCTTCCTGGTTTGGGGGGGGGGTGGAGGAGGCCCCCTGGAGGTAATCCACAAAGAGGCCCAGAGCAGCCTTGTCTTTCTCTTCCCACTAGGATCTCTGTGGAGCTGACAGTGCAGACAGGTTGGATCACACCCTCCACATGTTCTGTGTCACAGAGAGGAAAGTCAAACTAGAGGCAGGCTCATTTGTATGAAGTCAGCAAAGAAATGGAGTCTTGATTTCTTTAAGAACTAAGCCCATGCACCCAGTCCTAAGTCCTCAAGTCCAACTTTCTATCCTCAGAACCCAGCCCCAAATGCTTGATTGAAATATCCACCCCAAGTTCTCAGCTCCTAGTGTCAGTTCCCAGTGGGGTGTCAAATGTCCAAAGAGAGGCTGACCCTGGCCCAGTTCTTTAGGTGTATGAGAGGATGGATCCAGGTAACAATCCATCCCAAAATTATTCTTCCAGAATATACTCACTGGACTGACTCTTCCCCCTAAGGGAAATGCTAGCCTAACCATAATGAATAATGACAAAACCAAAGTGGTGCAATTTTATTGCTTTTGTTCTGTCCACATACATTGGCTTGTCTAGAGTGGTGTCCAGGCCCTGCCCACTCATGCCCTCATTAAATGAAGATCTCCTTAGGTAGGAGGGTCTGAAGCAGGAGGTCACGGTGAAGAAGGGCCTAGGGAACACAGCCCTAGGCAGGAGGCAGAAGGCAGAAGGCAGCTGCATGCTTTGGGACCTACTTGCTCCTTAGCATTGCTGGGTAATTCTGTCCAAGTCTGTCTGTTTGGTCAGTGAACAGCCTTTGCCTACCCATGGAGCACCCATCATGTTCTGGAGCATGGAGTACTTCAGCTGTTCCAGGTACTGATGCCAGGAAGGAGCAGAGGCTCCTCACTCAGTCACTATTAGTCACCCATTCTCTCAGAGCTCACCAATTTAAGCCTATTTCTCCTTCAGATTCCACACTGGGGGTAAAGATACCTCCAGACATGCAAGTACCTTGACCAGATATTTACCCAAAGATGTCCCCTTGCCCTAACCTTCCAACAAAGAGTCTCTCTAGTCTTTGATCTCTACTTATAAGTTGCTTCTGCTAAGAAGTTTTTCCTGAGGGGGCCGGGCAGTGGCACACTGGGTTAAGCGCATATAGTGCAAAGTGCAGGG